>NC_091102.1:2825000-3125000 GCF_024713975.1 Paralichthys olivaceus | reverse complement strand
TTAATCAACGAATTGTTTAAATCTTGTCACAGAAGTCGTCGTCCAGCAACAAGTTAAGTTTCAACCACGTGAGCTGCAAATACAATACTATCACCTGATAAGGTTTATAAATAATACAGTATGAAAACACAACAAAGGAAAAAAATAAACAACTAAAAAGAATAGAAGAAAAGATCAAGATAATCAGGACAAAGATAACGATATATTACTAAAGTATTTAGTAATCATTTAATAAGATACAAATAAAGATAAGTACTAGTTAAGATTATAAAAAAGATGAAAATAAATAATAAAGTATTAAAAGAGATACGCAATAAGCCAGATAAACAATTTCGAAAAACTAAAATCCTAATGAACGCTAGTCCAACATCTGCTCTCTGGTTTTGGTCTCCACCAACTTCAGCGAGGGGAAACAGCGTCTTTAGATCAACACAAAATATTAAGGACTTTATCCATTCAACAGCTTTTGTGTAACAATCAAACCAACAAACAACTGGACTTGTGTGAAACAAACTCTGTGGCACAAGAACTGGAATCAGGTGAATAAACAAGTATTGGCTGAAGTAAATGAATTGGAGCGTTTTTATTAGACTGAGATCTGTGTCGGAAACAAACGTACAGAAGTGTGTGTGTGTGTGTGTGTGTGAACAATGAAAATAATACAGAATACAAAGTGTACTGTATGTGTGTATGCATGTTATACCAATGGGACTATATAAAACAATGCAGCTTCTTAATAACTGAGCCACATATTTATCACCTGCAGTGTCAGCAGTGTGTGCGTGTGTGTGTGTGTGTGTGTGTATGCGTGTGTGTGTGTGTGGTGTGTGTGTGTGTTTGTCCTCTCATTAATCACAGCAGTGTTGCAGTTGCAGCTCTGGCGGGACGCTCTGATCTCAGGAGGGAAACCATCTGTTGCTCAACACTTTTTCTTCTTCTGTGGTATCTATGAACCAAATGAAGGCTCTGAGCGAGAAAGGGTTTATAAAATTTGTTTTTGGGGGGGGGGGGTCTTGGAGGTTATAATGAAAGTAGACCTGGTGGATGTGTGTGGAGGTTGAGGCCTCCTTCCGCAGGCCGAGGAGGAGCTCTCTCTGCCCGGGCTGGCTCACGACCCTCCTCTGGTCGTCTCGGCATATGTTGACGATGTCACTGTTTTTAATCCGTGATCGACATGATGTCGAGCAATGACTGAATTACGACCACTGGCAAATCAGTTCACAATTTTATTTCCTAGGTAGCACTGCCCCTCAGTGGTCTAGATAGAAACTACAGGCTCCAGTGTTTGTTTTACCTTTGACACAATTCTTCCCACACAAGTAATGGACACTGTGACATTACCTGTATGGGCCTGCTGTCTCTCTGTTCCAGTCATACTTCTCCATTCTGCAGGGTGTCCAACCCCCAGAGCCGAGGGGAGAGATGACGACATCAGACTCAGACATTTTGGACGACCAGCTGGTGAAAGGGGACATTGTCGTTGACATGCAAATTAGAAATATGTAGGAAAGGCACTTAGAAGATTCATCTAAAGGACGTCAACATATTTTAATTCCCCTAATTTGTAAATTATTTTGTCAATATAAAAAAAGTTTTTTATATTGATCATCTGTGTCGGACATTTGATGTTTCCAGTTGGTCAAAAGATTATGAATATCATATTATATTATATATTTATTTATTAAGATGAGCATGAAAAACCTTGCAGATTAAAGGAATGAGGCAGAAATCAAGGGCAGGAAACCAAAACCATGGAAAACTCTTTTCTTGCTGTAACAACAGAAGCAGATGTATGTGAATATCTTCTGTTTCAACCTTAATTATGATTTTTTAAATCAATCTATTTTATATTTAATACGTGTAAAAGCCACTTGTGCAAACTTTATCCTTTGGAGACACAAATAAATGAAAAAGCAACACATATAGTAGTTGGAAATTAATTTTGCGAGCTTAGACACAAAAATGTTGTTGCAGTAATATTCCCAAATGCAATACTGCCTTTGACCATTAGCTGGAGCTAGAGGATGTATTATCATGCACAGTGAGAAACAAGTGAGCTGCATTCACCTTTGGACTGAATCTGTTTATCATTCGTTCTTTTCATATTCAATTAGAAAAGCAAAATCGAAAAACAAGTCACTTATTCATTTATGAATCTGATACCAAAGAAAACTACTGAGATCATAACCAGCACTCATAGTGATTCCTGGGAAGATTCTTCGTTGCGTCATGACCCGTGGAAATCGGTTCAGAGGTTTTGCGTAAAACCTTCTAAATAAACAAACGATGAAAACAAAACCTTCTTGTCTGACGTAATATATGGAACGAATATCCGTGGACAGAAAGCAAATGATTCAATTATGTGATTTACTTAATGCAATAATTGTTCATGTTTGGCTGCAGTTGAATCCTTCCTTCATTATTTAGTGATTTAGTGGAGCACATTCCTCCACCAGGGTCCAACAGTTCCATTATGAAACCACATTTAAATTCACTAGATCTGAATTTTTATTTGGCTCGGCACCAAATCACGCTCATAAATATCAGTTTTTCAATCAAGATCCATGATTTTGTTCCCGGACAAATCAGTGACAGTGTTGTAAAAACACTGTAATCCTGCGGACTGACAAACTAACACACCTCATGTACACTGTTCGTGGTGAATACTTTCAAAGCCAACAGAGGGCGCTCTCCCCCAGAAGGTTCTGTCCACTATTGTCCAGGTAACTACAACTAATGTGAACACTTGACTGCAACTTAATTCACTTCAGTTTAGATCGACCTGCTGTGTGATTGCTTCACTCATATCAGATATCCAAGTGTGTGCATGCATGTGTGTGTGTAAGTGGTGGGTGAACTGTTTGTGACGCACTAGGCTTCATCTTCAACTGAGTTTTATGAGGGGGGGGGCCTCAGGGGAGCTGGCCTCGGCCCCCGGCTGCCCTGCTCCACTCTAATGGCTTCCTTATGGCCTCCAATTCCTGACATACACACTACTGTGCTGAGCTGCTCCGAAAATCAAAAAAACCCTCATTTCCTGGTTCTAAACATACACACAGTTTGAGTGTGCACATGTGTGAGCACACATGTCCGTCCTGCATGTGGATGTGTCTTCTGACAGGCTGCGGCGTCTTGTGTGTGAGTTATGGAAAGCTGCACACGTAATTGTGTCTCTGACTTTGTTTTTTGCAGACCCACAACTATGTGAGCGCATGTGTGAGTGTAGGTAGAACATGCATTGCGTTATGCGTGTGCATGTGCTTGATGGGTTCCCTGATTTTCCTGGAAGGCCAATTGACCTGCGAGTGAACTCATGTTGTCTGGACCTTTTCATTTTTAGACAGACGCAACACGATCCATCACGGAGGTATTTTTAGAATTGCTCCTCTTGCCTAATACGCAGCAGCTGTAAAGCGTTCTGCTCGGAGAAAAAGCTAACGAGCATTGTTCTTGTCTTACGCTCGGCTGTCACAGGCCAGAGTCTGATGGGGTGAGAGAGATTCTGCTGCAAAACAACCGCTAACCACCGAGCAATTTTAAGAAACTCTAAACTCTATTTTAAATTTGTGAGGAATCTGTGGTCGTGCACCAAAGAGGAAAAAAAAACACTGAAATACCAGCGTTGCATAAGTGTAAGTCGATGTTCCACTAGTTAGTAAACAAGGACGAGAGAAGAGGCAGGAGATATTGATTCTCTATCAATTCCACTGAGACCCTTTGATTTGAAAAAAATCTTGAAGATGAAGACGATGAATGGACAGTTCTCTTCCTCTTGAAAGAACTTTCATGTTTAATGTCTGAGTGTATGAACTTTCTTTGTCAGGCAAGTAAACAATAAAGATTTCTATTCTATGTTGTGCAGAAAAGACAAAGTGATCTGAAAATACACGTTTATTCACAATGAAAACTCCGTAAGATGCTTTTATCACAGTCAACATCCTGTTCAGTGACTCCAAACCAGAACTCTCCCAAGAGGGTTGAGTAAAAACGTCACCGAGTCTAATGTGATCAAATCAGTGTGATCGTTAAGTAATACAATGTTGTCTTTGTGTGTGTGTGTCTTTGTGTGTGTGTGTGTGTGTACCATCTTTGGTGGTGACGTCACAGATGATATTGACCTCATTCATGGGAATCTGCCAGTGGGCTTTCTCCTCCCTGAAACTCAAAGCCCTGCTCTCCCGTCTGCTGCAGGGGTAACTCTGAACACGCAGGAACACGGGGCCCTGGATACACGTGAACATGCAACATGAAGCACACGCATGTAAACACGTGCATACACACCAATTACAATCAAGTAATATCAATCAATCAATCACCCCCCCACATGACAATACAACTCTTCACAGGATCTCAGCACGTGGGGAAACTCACTGTTTAATAATGATGTCTGTTTCAGATTGTGTTTCCCTGGATGTCTATGTGCTGCGTCTCAGTGGGACAGTTCGAGGCGAGCGTTGCCATCTCGGTTCATCGACCAGCATCCCGTCATTTTCACCTCCGGCTGGGGCGACCTACAGACTGAAGGTCACATGGTGACAAACGCTTGGTGGGAACTAAGGAAGCGACACACTGTTGTATATTGTTGATAGAGTTTTCTTGTGCCTCAAAATGATTTCAGGTGGAAGCTTCGCTCTGCGTTAAAAAAAGATTTCTTGGAAAAAAAAGGTTTTAATTTGATTCAAAAAGGGTCAAACTGCCAGATGTTAACTAGTCTTCCCAAAAATCATAGCTGGACCGTGGCCACAGTCTTATTGGCTGCAGGTGGATTGAACAATGCAATACGACCACAAAACAAGGAAATTCCAAGAGGATAAAACGGTTGGACGAGGGACGGTCCTCCAACCGTAAATATTTCTCTGAATGGAAAAGCAACGAGACACATAAGAGAAACTGTTTCTGCTTTTCCATGCCCAAAATTGGAAGTCAAAGAGGCAAAATATTTAGTTTTTATGTAAACAAGATGTTGTGGGCAAAACAACTAGTCCAATATAAACTGTTCAAGATGGGATTGAAATCACTGATCCAAACAGACGCAAAACCCACTGAGGCTGGATGATGTCAGGACAGACATAATGGATCAGATCGTCTGCAGAATGAAGGAAAGTACTTGTTTCTGCTCTGCTGTTCTCAAGAGTTCACTTGAGCTGAGAATTAATGAACGTGATGAGTTCAAATAAAACCACAGGAGACAGAAGAAACAAATATTTTCCTTTATTTAACAGCTGCACATGATGGATCTTCCATCAGAGGAGACCGTTCTACCCAGGAACACTGACCCCTCAGCAGCTGCTTTATACCGACAGGCTTCTGGAGAAGGTTCGATAACAGTGACATCAATAGCTTTTCTTTTTTTTTTTTTATGTAGTAAAATAAGAATAACAACATAAACTGGAAAAAAAAACTGTTGAAATTCAGTAAAAAAATGTCGCCTGCTTTGTGATTTTGTGTTAAATCGAGTGTTTGTCATAAAACATAATCGCATAAACAGCTTCCGATATTTTTAAAACATAGTTACAGTGCTTTAATATAATTAATTTGAAGCCTCTGATAGATTTCTAATGTTTCCATGACAACGGGTCTACAAAGTAAAAATGAGGATTCTCTTTAGCATTCGATGTTTCAGAGCGTACGCCAGAATCAGTCACTGTCGATTGTACCCGTCCTCTCTGGAGGAGCAATTAGGTGACCTCCGCAAGCAGCGAGATGGAGTGACAACAAAATCTCATCACTCCATCACCGAATAAAAAGCTCAAGAGTTAATTTCTGGTGCATGCAGTGATTATCTGATGTGAAAATAAACTGAATGGACTTTGACCTCTGCTGGACTGTCAGTGTGTGTATGTTAGTCGAGTGCTGGATGTGCCTTCAGGATGTGTGTGTGTGTGTGTGTGTGTGTGTCATCCTAGCTTCTCCTGATGTCTTACTCCTTTTGACGGAGGTGGGCTTGGCTCCGATGGGAATCCCGTGCTTGTGCAGCGCTTCGATCAGAGCCTCTCGGGTGTCTTTGTTGTACGAGTCACAAGTCGAAGACGTTTCGCACCACGTTGGCCGAACCCCCGCGCCAGGGGATTTCTGCAGGGAGGGGGAGAAGTAGGAGAAGGGGGGGAGGAGGCAAACGGTAAAGAAGATGAAGTAAGGGAAGATGGAAGGGGTCAGGAAGAAGAGAAAAGACAACACAAGAGCAGGGAGGGAAGAATAGACAAAAGGAGTCAGAAGATGTTAATATGATTTACAGTTCCTGAACAGAGGTTGATGCCGGGGCACAGCTGGGAATAAGAAACGCTACCTGCAGGATAAATCATGTCTACACTCTGAACGCACCACTGACAGATGAGTGCAGAGGAGTCGTCCCTCTCTTTCTAAGGCTTTTACAGGATTTATTATTGCGTCTGTGATATAATCGGAGACGTACACGTTGTATTGCCTCAATAAATTTTCCGTATCGTACAGTAACTATGGTGATATGCTGGTAAATGGGCAATAAAGACAGAGGAACAGAGAGGAGGAGACACTGTTGCGACGGAGCAGAGACAGACGCTGCGCTCTAAAGATTCGAGATATAAGCTGGTAAATAATAACATTTGTCTGTGCAGCAGTGATCTGTGTCAAAACACACACTCCACCAATCATGAGAGAGTCTCAGCCCGTTTTTATATCATCGCACAAGTGATTAAAAAAACCAAACTTATCACAAACATGAACCAGAGCTCCCCATCTCCTCCATCTTCATTCACGGTCCTCGGGTTAATCCGACCGGTCTGGTGGAGGTTGAATAGATCTGAATTGATAACAGCTCTCGATATCTGACGCTTATCAATACTCGCGGCTGGTGGAACATTTCACACAACAACACAATCTCCATATCCAGCCCCTGGTGGCGACTAACAGAAAGAAATGTAAGCATTAATTTCTACAGCCTGGTGAGTGATCGTCCTGTAGTGGCTGTAATTGACTGTTTCTATACATATTAAACTGACACAATGGTCGAGATGATTAAACAACCCTGGATCTCGGGCCGTTATTCGGACATTAAAAGCACGTTCGGTGCAACAGTCTCATCCCAGCTGGTTACGGCTGAAACATAGATCATATGTGGCGTATTGATCTGTGTTTCTATTCACCACAAAGGTGCTATTATGTCCAGATGTGAATAGTAATTAAGGCCAACACTGGCTCGCGCCTCGAAAGAAGCAATTTAGCCTTCAACTAAATGATCCTGTGTCTGTCCTGCTCCTCCACATGTCAATAGTGGTGGTGATTAATGTCAGAAGTGGGCGGCCAGTGGGGAAATCAAACATAAGGTCTCGTCCCTGTGCACTGAATTATTGATCTACAATAGCGAAAGCTCCAATCCTAATTTCGCTCTTCTTCAAGCGCCGTTATTCTGGTCCCTCACCGTTACTCCTGAAGCTCTGAGGAGGGAGGAGGCGGGGAATCGTGACCAACACTCGCTCTTTAAATATAATCGAAATCAGAGTGTGACTGGATTCACACAAACAAGCTGAAAATAACTGTTGTGCCCTTTTCCAAAGAGATGGTGCTGGCTGATGATGATGAAGATGATGATGATGATAAAGCGAGCAAAGGTGAAGATGGGTGAATAGCATGTAGCAAAGATCAATGCAGTAACCATGGCTACACAATGCTCCACTGATCAATCAGACAGAAAAGTGTCACTCTACCACCGGAGCACAAGAATCACATACAGCACGAAACACTGCCACGATCCCACACTTTGAATTAAACTCGACCATAATTGCTCTGGAAGCTGGAAGTGGTGATGCTTAGTGATGTGAATCTGTGGGTACCGAACACCAACTCCTCCACCCTCCGTTTATTCTTCCTGCCTAATGTGCCTGAATCTCCAAGGCTCTACGTTTAATTTAATTTTCCTTTCATAGAAAAGTGAGAGGTGCCCCCCTGACTATCCAATGACAGTCCAGCATTTACCCCTGCCCCACACTGTCAGCCGCGTGTTGAGGTGAAAAACTTCTCTCTCAAATAACCTTTTTTTCCCTCTTTGTTATCTGACAGTCAACGATAATAACGTCTCAACCCTTCTTCTTCAGAACAGCTGAATTATGTTGTATGTTGTTTTGACATAAGAGATTGAAAACCTGAAATCTGCAGATGATTCCTGTGTTACAGAACATGTTAAAGTGTGTGTGTGTGTGTTTGTCAGGCCGACGCACATCTGTGTGGTGAGGACACTCTATTGCATTATTAAAACATCTATGAGTGCAGCATTAAGGTCACATACTCTTTATGAATTATTGATTTCAGAGATCATCTGAGACTAAACCTGAGAAGATAGAAAAGCTGCTGAAGCATATGCATCCTACTGTATCTGGACGCTTTAGAGTTCCATCTTACCTGGAGGCGTTGGACGATGTTGACAACCTCTCGTGTGGACCAGGGGTAAGTGATGGTGCCCTGGTCGACCGTGGACCTCAGCTCTCCTATCGCGGCCACCGGTTTCTGCAGCAAGGCATCGTGGGTCTTTGGAGGAGATCGCATCACATGCAAGCAAACACAAATCACAGTGAGCACTCATCTGCTCCTGTCTGTGACTTTATATTTCATTCTTAATGTTTTGATTTGTGTCTCTCACACACACACACACACAGTGTGACTGTGCTGATAGCATCAGGAGCTCTTGAGTTTGTGTTTATGAAGTGTCGAGGTTGTGTTTGCATTCCTGTGGGAAGAAGAGCTGCTCAGGAATGGAGCAGCTGGTGCGATCACGTAGGACAACATGGAAGAGTCACAAGTTCACCGTCCAGCATGGTCCACAGTCGACTGGTACCTGTCCACCATCCTTTTTATCCTAAGCCTCCGTCATTGTCCTGCATCTGATGGGTTACTCATGTTTGTCCTCCAGGACACCCGACCCTCAACTTGTCCCGCTTCTGTCTGCTCGCTGGATCTGAAACATTTCTGTGTCAAACCCTCTATGTGTGTGTGTGTGTGTGTACCTGAGATGATTCTGCTTCTGTCAGTCAGAATCGTCTCTCCGCCCTCCACCAGGGTTTTGAGGGTGCAGGTGACTTCTGTTGGAGCTTTATCGACCTCCACCATTTTCGCTGCCTTCACCTGCAAACACCCCAAACACACAGATAGAACTGATGAGTATGATGTCATAGATATGTTATAACATCCATTCCGTCTACTTTTATTTATACAAAGATGCAGGCCAGTGAAAACGCTTTGCTGATAACACTGTACTCAATTTCAACAGGCCGGGAAATAAAGCATCGCTCCAACAACTTTGATCTCCTGGTGGTGTCCAAAATTATCCCTTCCTCTTTCTCTGAACGAGCTGCCTACCAGCCCCCCCTCTCGCCTCGATACCTCACAGCGTGACCCAGGAGCTGTCCCAGTTTCCTTCCTGGCCGACTGCTTCTCTTTTCTGAGCCACATCTCTGTAGGCTTTCAGTCGCAGGCTCCCAAAAGCCACATGCACAGATCTTCCTGCCTCTGCCCTGCTCTAATATTAGCTGCAGCTATAGTAACTAACCAGGCCACATCTGCGCTCGGCTCCACTTCGACTTTCACAGGACTTTGACAAACTCAACACGCACATGTGCAGACGGAGGGGAGCAACGGGTCGTTTCTACGTGTGGATGCGGTGTCGGTGGTTTCACTACAACAATGAGATTGAGATTTTAAACTGAAGTTGTTCTCGTTTTAACAAGTGGTGACTTTTATAGGTTTTCTGTTTGCTGCCTATTTTCCATCAGTCATTGACAAGCAAAACACTGCCTTCTTATTAGTGCCAGGATCAATACGAGGCCCGGCGCTGCCTCTGATTGATCCCAGATACATTCAATAGTAAGACTGAATTCACAGCGCGCAGGTCAGGTGTCATCATGTGAGTATTTATTGAATCAGTGAACTTAATGACGACTTCTTCGAACTCTTCTTCACGTGCATGTGAAGTCCTTGTTCTGGTGATGGCCTAATTTACTGACGACCAAAAATAGGTTCTGGTTCTCTCGGATGGGACGGCCAGGGCCGACGGGGGGGTAAGAGAAAACGCTGGCAGCTCACTTCTCCCTTAAATAGAACAGCTTTGTTCTTTAATGATAGAAAAATACAAGTATTTAAAAGAGACATGTGTTATTGTTGTTTTTAGACGACCAGTTATCGGTTTGTTGTGCCCGCTCCCTGTGGAAGGATTGAAAAACAAAACATTTAACGCCTATACAAAGTTACAGAAAGGATTCTGTGTGTAGCAGCTGTGTTTAAGTAACTGTGAAGAGAAATAGAGATGTCTTCCCTCTGTGGAGGGACAGTGCTGACTGGGAGAGTGTCTCTGGGTGTGGACGGTTCCATGTTCTGACAGGGGCTCCTCTCTGGGACTCCCACTGAGCCTCCTTCTCCTGGACGGCTCGGCCACTTTGTCAGATGACCAGTAAGCCGCTCTGACAGCTCCTAATGTCACAGCATCACCCATGCCTGATCATGTGCTCGGCATTGCGGATACGCGTCTCCCACTCAGGTCTCTCTCACACAAACACGAACACAGAGGCACATATACAACCACCTCTGGGCTGCGAGGACGCCATGTCCACTTTCACTCCCCTCTTCCTCCTCTTCCTCCTCTTCTCATCTGTCGATTCTGGAGCAGACTGAGGGCACAGAGTGTCCCAGAGGGAGAGATACATGCTCATTTATGCCCCCAGCGAGCAGGGAGGGTCAGAGGGTGACATCAGGGCGCAGGGGGCCTGTTTCATAACTTGCTCCCCCTACACTCACACGGTGCAGACATGTGTGGCCTACTTCACTTCACTTTAAGACAGTGAACACAACTGGTTCCCTGCGGATTTGATACGATTACATGTCACTCACCTGGTTGCACAACAAGAGGAGGAGCTCTCCCAACAGAAAGTCTTTCAACATGTCCTCCATCACCTTCATGTGCTGCAGAAACATTCAAACAAACAAACAAACCCTTGGTTAAAACACGACACTGACTGAACCCAGACGGACATTTTCTCATGATGTTCTGTGTCTGCATGTGAAGATGCTGCAGACAGAAAGCAGGTCAGGCAAAAAGTAGGGCATCCTCCCTGTTCTCATCCCATCTCACCCTCTTCCACTCTTATTTCAGCCTCCCACACAAGCAGAATAGAGAGGCAAAATTAGGACGGGGAGAGAGAGAGAGAGAATGGGGAAGAAATAAATCTGGGTCATATCACGTCATCACTGTCGCCAGAAGATGTCAGAGTGTCGTTTCCTGAGCTGGTTCTTCTTTGGGCCACGCTGAGGTTCCATCACAGCGAGCCACAGTGGACAATAAGATCTGAGGCCCGGTTCAGACCTGGTTTTAATGTGTGTTGGTTTCCATTTCACACTTACGTTACGCACACACGTATACAAGATGTAAAGTACTTTTGCAAGATCTTTCCTATTTTTGCATAACGAGTACAACTACAAGTTAACCACCATCAAATGTGTTCCTGCTGGACATGAATTTAAGTCACACTGCTTTCTTATCCAATCAAACCCGGGTCAGTTGGTGGTTGGGGCAGATTTTACTGCCACGCCAGGACTGAGATCTGAGGCTCCAGAGTATCTGAGGCAGCAACAACTAGAGCGTGACCTTGGGAAATACAGTTAATACCCGAACTAAAAGCAAAATCCTTCATAATGAAATAAAGTCAAACACTGCAAAGAGGACAGAGTGATATTAATAATAACACAAAAAAAAGAAGATTGTAGCTGAAGGGGATCGGACTGGGCCTTTCATTGGTGTGTGTGATCTTACTTGATGTGAATGTTGTGTAGTGATGAACACACACACTGGTCATTGGATTATTCTTTATTGTTTGTAATCCAGCGTTTTGCCCTCATGTGTGGGTCATGTCCTGGAAATGTTCTTTTACAGTTACAGACTCAAAAGACACAGCTGAGTTAAATGTTTTCTTGCAGCTACAGATTTGGTTTAGACTCACATGCATCTGATCATGTCCAGAATATTTATGTAAGTGGATGTGTAATAACCTGGGGATTGTCATAAGTAAAAGTACACGTTCAATTTCTTGCTGGGGTTGTAGATGGGAGCGGACACATCGCCGATAGTTAACACACCATCCTGACACACACACACACACGTCACACACAATCACAAAGCATTAAAAGGACACTTTTATACTACTTTCACAATAAAATCAAAAACCACATTAATAGTAAAGTGTGGGTGTGTGTGGGTGTGTGTGTGTGTGTGTGTGTGTGTTTGTGTGTGTGTGTGTGGAGACCTGGAGAGACAAGCCTTAGTGACTGAGTGAGCGATGCTCTCCTCAGGGTACTGAGAGAGACGACGACAGATCCTCAACAGCTGTCTGGTGGAGAGAGAAGAGGCCAGAGACCGCGCCTGGTGACTGACACACACACACACACACACACACACACACACACACACACACACCATACACAAATAAATTACTTAGATCACACATTCACACACATAAACAAACTGGTCGGGCGACTGGTGAGGAAAATAAAAACTGAGGACGTTACTAAGACGAACAGAAGTGGACTTAGGCAAATATATTGATCTACTATAAATCCTGTTGCAACGCTCATGCCAGAGGTTTAGCAGCGAGAAAAAGCCTCTCGATATGCCTGATTCATTCATCACCATCTCAGTATTATTACTTGAGAACTTCACAAAAACTTAGAAAAACGCTCACAATGATCTGCCCCCTTAATCTGACTAAGCCACACCAAATGTTTATGGTTTGTTCCTTGGCCTTTATCGGATGAAAAGTCCGGATATAGTGAATTTAAATGTGGTTTCATAAGGGGACTGTTGAGCCTTGGCAGACGGACGTATGCACGCTTTCTAATTCGATTAGTTTCGGGAAACTTTATTACAGCAACGTCAGTTCAAAGTAATCGCGCTGGATTCTATCATTTGTTTAACACTTACTGGTCCAAAAAGTAGCAATCAGTGTGTGTGTGTTTGTGTGTGTGTGTGTGTGTGTGTGTGTGTGTGTGTGTGTGTGTTTTACCAGTCCCTGTATGTGAACCATCTCCAACCACTGCTGACCTGCGCTGCTGCTTCTTGTGGCCCCATGACAGGGGGCTCCACCAGGGCCAGCACCCTGAACAACGTGTGGACAGGGAAGATTGACCTGAGAAGACAAACACACACAGACACAGACACACACACACACACACACACACACACACACACACACACACACACACACACACACACACACACACACACAGACACACACTTCTACATTAGCAGTGGAGGAACATCTGTTCCGCTGTGTTCAAGTAGATGTGGAGTGCAGGTGCACATGGTGTTTGTCACGGATGTGTGATACGTGAGTGTGTGTGTGTGTGTGTCTGTGTGTGTGTGTGTGTGTGTCCAATCCAATCAATGTCGGGGACAGGAGCATGACTTTTGACAGCTGTCTGAGTGATTCTTTGATTCGAGAGGACAGCATAGTCCGTTTCAATCACCCCACACAGACGCCCACGCTGCAACAGGACAGGACTTCCTCTAATGTGGGAGAAAACAGGCGCTGACCACCATCAGTAAGGTTTCATACATGAAGCTATCAGAGGACGTTATCATAAGGGCTGAACCATAAACTGGTTTTCACTAGTTAGAATTGTGTTTGTCTCTCTTGTTCACTCTGTTCCGTCCCATCATGTAACCAGCAGCATAAATTTAATTTAAACATCAAAGTTAAACGAGGTTTCCAACTCTAATTCAAATCTGATTGGTAAACAGAAACAATTCCACTGCCAGTGTGACGTCAGGCCGCTCCACCATGTGTTTTCTATTTGTTGCTATGGGAAACATTAACTATCAGCAAAACATGGACACCATCCATAATGTTTGAATCCACTGGCGAAGGCTGCATTGGTCTGTATATGTCTTTGCAGAAATGTTTTGGAACTGCAGAAGTAAAAAAAAAAAGAAAAAGAGAGAGCTGCAGTTCTGTGGATGGAAACACCACGATGATGAGAGAGGTCAGAGGTCAGACTGGCTGCAGCTGAAAGAACAGAAACTCAGATAACCAGACTGCAGCAGAGAAGCATGAGGAAGATGTGGGAGCATTAGTGAGCAGTTGACCAATCTGCAGTGAAGTGATGCAGTTACAACAACATGCAGCAGAAGAACTGAGACTGTTTTAGAGAACTAACCACTATTAGTGTGGTGTTCCTGATAAAGTGCCTGGTTAAAAATACTGAAACCTGTAATGCAGAAATAAATCTCAGTGGACACACACACACACACATTTTGTCTCAGCCACAGGAGCAGAGGAAGAGGAAGTGGGTTCACTTCAGCCCAGACGCTCCACCACAAACATCCTTCCTGCCAGCTTAGGTGGGTTTTTATACACAAAACCAATGTGCATGTACAAACACAAAAAACACACAAACACACAAATACACACGCAGACTCTACCTACTCGTCATATATTTTACTCTCAAACACGCTCCACACCTATAAGCAGTTTATCCACTGGGGACACGGAGCCCGAAGAGGCCAGCATCACAAATCTGAATATACTTTAGACTCTCCTCCTCTCCATGCACGTCTTGCTGTGAGCTGAATGGGGTTATCTTAAAGCCAAGTCACGTTTCCAGTGTTTGATGCACAAATTAAATAATACAATATACAGACTGAAGTACCTGGACACCACAGCCAGGGTTCCCAGGTTAACCTTGTGAATTAAGTCGAGAAGCAGCAGCTTGCCCTCGATAGCAGCTGTGACCAGCGGAGGCGGCCTCCACGCTGTGTCCCTGTTAGGGAGGGTGTACCTCTGCTGGAGAAGGTCCCGGGCTGTCACGTCCTGGAAGTGAAAGAGGAGCAAGCAGAGAAGAGATGAGAGTAGGGGTCAGTGCAAGTGAACACGAAGCAAGGACGGAAAGAAATCAAGGGACAAAGTTGCGGGGGGTGAAGGGAGTGAGATCAGGAGTGGTTCTGTGCAGCAGTGTGTTTAATATCACACGGTGAAACCGGATAAAACGAGTTGAGAGTCTCATGTCATCACACACTAGATTTCCAGTTTTTCTGTTCTTACTGGATCCCCACATGATCTGGCCCTGCTGCTAGACTCGACATCTCGGCGCTACAGATAACAGTTAATGGCACATTTCTGTTAGCGGGTGAAACGTCTGCGCAGCAAGACTGTCATATTCGCTATCACGCCAGCGTGTCATGGCAGAGACGGAGGGTGGAGGCGGGAGGAAATGCGGCGTTACACAATTTGTTCCAGGCAGTGACTAAACTGTGAGCTGCTCCTCAGCAAGAGGACATTTTATATCATATCAGAAACCAGATCTGTGTTTCACATTTTGCACAATCGAGAGGCGACGATGATGAAGATGAGGATGGAATCTTGTGTTCATGAGTTGAGCTCTGTATTTAACCTGTGATCACTGCAGCTTCTCTTCTATCACCCAAACCCAGCAGGTCACTGCAGAGTTAAATTCTCTTATTTAATATTTATTAATATTTATAAATACTTAATCTCTTTTAATGTGGTAATATTTCTCCCCTGATTGTTTAACAAACCAGAAATGGAGGCGGTGTCGATCCTCATATACGGACTCAGTTGTTTTGGAGGTTTTTTGCCTCTTGCTGTAAAAGCCACGCTCTCTTCCATGGCCTCCTGTGGCCAGTTATGTAACAGCTGCTATTTTTTTACCTCCTTAATGTGATTATCACATCGGTGGAATGATACTTAGTACATTTACTCGCCTGCATTCTTTATCCTAATCCACTCACAGCATAGTTCAGGATACTTTTTATTTGTGAGGTTTGTAGGTTAGCCACTCTGAAATAAATACAACTTTTACAGAGTATTATGATTCAATATTTATTTTCCTCTCTTGCTCCAATTGCCACTTCCTTTTCCAAAAATTGGTAACGTCAGCGCCGACAAGATGACTGGCCTGGCGAAGGATTCCACAATTCCCGCAGCACAAGTGACCCCTGACCTCAGCTGGCTAAAAAAAGCTGCAGCATGATGCATTAATACATAAAGCCGCAGCACAGTCACTTCCTGCAGGGTCGTCACCCGGCTGACTACATTCCACAGAAGCAGTCTGACACACGCACACATGCACATTGGCAGTGTGTTTGTTTATGGAATGTTTCCATACACAGAAGTGAATACATATATATAAATGCCTCCATTTTCTTGGATTGTGTTTCTCATTCTTCCTCTGGATTCATCCCTGATGTCTGTGATGTGCACAATTCTATCTTTGGTTGGTTTGTCGTCTTTGGCAGAAAGACGTCATCTGCATCAGGGCTGGACTGGGACAACAAATCGGCCCTTGCATTTTGGCCTAGAGCGGCCCCGTCCATCTGACGTGAGGTTAAAAACACTTTATGTTGCATCTACAATTAGCACAAGTGATTTCAATCAATGTAATTTCTCTGCGTAGAACAGTCTGATATCTTTACAGTGACGATGAGGGGATTTAACCATCTGATCAACTGAAGAGTTTTGTGAATGAAGCTACAGTAACAAGTGTGACAAGAGAAACTCCTGCTGAAACATAATCGGATTTTCTTCTCATGAAATGTTTTCTATTATCAGAAGGTCTCCTTTCAAAAAATACCCCTGTCCGACTGTTTGCAATTTCCGTGCCCCTCCTCTCCCCCAATTGGTTGAAACGTACTTTGTGACATCACAGGACACTGCGTATGACAAAACAGACATGTATCCCACAAACACAGTTATTACCCGAGTGACACAGCGTCTACGTTTACTTTCCAGATGGATGCATGTAACTAACTAATGTTGTTGAATGAACATTGTCATAGAAAGTAATTGAAAAGGATTATCGCTTGTTTATCATAAAATGGTCAGATGATAGATGGAGACATGAGTGTCTCATTAATTATTTGGGAACTTTCACATAAAAAGCAATGCTCTGTCTTGTGTTTACAAAGTATTACATCACAATCCTCGGTGGTATTTTCACAGTAAATAAAGTCAGATGGCTCCAGACTTGAAAAATCAAACAATTTGAATCTTTGAAAGACCAAAGATAACTGATGTTTGCTCACCTGGTAGAGAATGGCTGGTTCGATGCTGCAACCCAGTATCTCAGCAAACTCTCTGGCGAGCACCGACTTGCCACAACCCTAGAAAATACAAAAATGATTGTTATTGAAACCAGAGATCACATTGAGCATGAACTGTGGACTGTGCATTATGTGTCAGGTACCATGGCTCCTATCAGACACATCAGACTGCATCATCTCGGAGAGCAGCTGGGAGGGGCTCGGTGTGGTGATGAAGTTGGGGCCGCTGTTTGTTGGACGTGGCTGTCGACCGTTACCTGAAACGTGATGTCTTTGTCCTTGATGCGTAATGTGACACCTGCACAGCCCTCAGTCTCACTGAAACACTCATAATGGCACATGCCGACCATCCAAGAGCTCAAATCTCTGAGAAACAACACCACAGAATACATGCGTTTAAAAAATATATCTACTGGACTTCACATACATGACATCTCAACATACACCGAGAACGCCCTCCACAGCGGTGCGGCCATCTTTTCCCAAAATACTGATGAAGGGGTGAATTCTGGAATAACTGCTAGGAGGACTACATGGGGAAGGCGTTGTGCAAAACACAAGCATTAGACACTAATATTAATTGACCAAACGGGAGGAGCAAGAGTATTTTTTCTATTTAATAGCCCACTCTTCTTTATTGTTCCTGAGAGAGGGATTATATTGTCTGGATTCTCACCAGCACGTGGAGGGCAGGGAGCAGGTTGTCTCCACAGGGGAGTCAGGAAGGCCCAGGTCGGATGATGCCTGGGAACACAGTAGTAGTGGCGAGTGAGAGCAGCTGGGAGACCCTGACACACGGGACAGAAACAAGTGCTGCACATTAGGTCTCACACGAATACTCACACTTGTCCAAAAAGCCACTTAAAAAGCTTTTAGCTTCACTAATAGAGCTTTGAATTTACCTTTCTGCAGCAATGTTTGGTCCCACTGTATATAACAGCTTCAACTGGTCCTGAAAAGACAATAATATCCAGATGCAACAGCTGCAGGGTTAAACACTTAAAGGTTCAGTGTGTAGAATTCTGTAATCTCTAGTGTTGAAGTGTCGTGTTGCAGCTGAACACCCCTCACCTCACCCTCTCCTTCCAAACATGAAAAAGAAACTGTGGTAGACTTCAGTTGTCATAAAACTCAAAAGGTGTTTAGTTTATAAATGTAAAAAACATGGCGGCCTCCGTAGAGAGGGTCCCCTCGATGTAAATATAACGTATTTAAATAAAAAGGGCCTTTTCTGGGGTAAAGAAAACTACAATTCATACAATTTAGATGAAGCGAACTAGTGAAAACATCATGAGGATTATTCTACATTAAATTTCTACCAATAGTTCCCTTTCACCTAAATCTTACACACTGGACCTTTAAGAGATTTGAAGGAACACTTGCGCAACTGAATTGAAAAACAAGTTAGGGAAAGTTTGAAATCCCCAAAATAGATCTGGCAACAATCTGAAAATAACATTCAACAGAAAATTCTGCAGTCATTTGGTGAACCAGTATTATGTATTTTCCCAAAACTTTTGACAATCTTTGACAGAAATTAGTTCCAAGGAAGTTTATTCACAGTGTGTTATGTGGATGACTAAGAAATTTTGCTGGTGTCAAGTAATCTGTAAATTCCAGCACTGACCTTGAATGGGAGATGATTAGTTGTCTCTGGCCTGGAAGCGAGAGCGGAGAAGAGGTTCCATCAGGTTGCCCTTGTACTTGGGAACAGGAAGACCAACAGCGATGACCCGAAGGTCCTCACTCACACGGACAATCGTCCAGCTGTCCAGCTCCTCTAGTGAGTGCTCCTGCAATACATCAAGGTACAAAACTCCAATCCTTCATTATAGGTACACGACTGAGTGTCAGAAAGTATTTATAGAGGTACATTTTTTTCATCTAAACACAAGAACAGCACTGTAGAAGAAGTGAGAAAATTCACTGCTCCGGTGTGAAGATTCAGGAAGACACGTCTCCGTAAAGAACAGCCGTGATCAAGAGGAGGTAGGAGTGTGTGCGATTAGCAGATTTAAATGTGGTTTCAAAGGGGGGAAGGATTTTATCAGCTGTTATACATTATGTATTGAAATATTAAAAGTTGAGAGCAATCAGTGAACTTTTTTTTGGGGGGGGGGGTCCTGGTATATCAGGAAAGGTTTCATTTTAAGGCTTAACTCTAATCACTGCAATCAGTTCAAGCTCAGGTCAAATGTGCTTCTCTATTGTCTAACACAGCCTCTGACCCTGTGTGAATGTTGTCAAAGTTAAAACCATTTATATATCTACTCATGCTCTAATAACAAAATGAGCTTGCCATAAAGCCTTTCCTGAGGATGTCCTCAGCTTATTGTGCTCAGAATCCAAACCAAGCTTCAAAACTGTCTCAGCTGTTTTAGGAAGGACTATTTCTATTCCCGAAATTAGGGATCAAACTAACTTCAGCTTGGTTAAGCATGCGTGTGTGTGTGTGTACACATGTTCACTGTGTTTGTGTGTGTAGGCGCACATTTCTGCAGAAATCAAAAAGCACATCTGACGTCAAGAGGCAGGAAACTTTAGCTGTCTGGGTGGACCGCAGCGCGAGTGGCCATGTAATTAGGTTAACATGTAAATACGTGGCAGGTTGTGTGGGAAGCAGAGCCATAAAACTATAGTGGGGACCAGATGCTCTAAATTTAACTCTGGATCCATTTTGGGCACCAACGCTGTAATCACATAATTGTTAGAAATGTAAGTGACGCAGGGTGGCGAGAGAGAAAGGGAAGCACAGACAGGCTTTGTGTTCCGACTGTCACTAACTGTGCTGGGAGAAAAAAACCCTCCCATCACACACTAACAAGCATTAAGCAACCACTTAGCAAAGCATATTAGAGAGCAGCGGGCGGATAGAAGATATATGAAGGACTTTGTTCCATATAATTCATAATATAAACATTTTATTGTCGTAGGATAACGCATGCGTTCTGTGCACCAGTCAAAATGCAACTGCACCCGCTTGATAAAAGTTGTGTTCAGTTTGTGGGATCCGTACGATTGGTCTCTATTATTAAAACAAATTCTTCCTTCTCAACACATTTGCAGTTTTGTGTGAAGTGACATTCTTTCATTCTCCATTTCTCTCCACTCCAGTTCCTACAGTTATTTTTAAAATGCAGCTTCTGACATTTATTTTAATTTAGGTTATTAGTGAATCTGGTAATTTACTTTAAACTAGAAATACCATCTCGCAGTTGTACTTCTCCTCCACCAATTTTACAATGGCCAGAAAAAAAACTTTTATTATCAAGGTATTAAACGTCTTTGTCAGTGACTTTGATCTTTGAGCACAGGTAGATGGTTGTACCAGATCTAGAGGCATTTCCTAGAAAGGGTTCCTGAGATAAAGTGTTCATGAGACTTACAACACGAAAACAATGTGCCTCAGGCCGCCACTGGTGCCGTCGTCATAAAACCAACTCGCTGCAGAGGCAAGGTATTGGTTTACACTCAGCTGGAGTGGAGGTGGCACGTGTTTTATTACTGTAAAAAAGACTTATGAGCAGCGTGGGTTAGAGGTAAGCTGTATTACATAAGAGCCTGCTAACTGGAGAGAGGTGACTACTGGCGATGTCAGAAATACGACTGTAATGCATGCGATTACATCCATGTGACTGCATCCTTCATGCAGGGGGGGCGGTGGTGGTGCTTGGACTGAAGGGAGGGAGGGGGGGGGGGGAGAACTAAAGAGGGAGCGGAGGAACGAAAAAAGTCTGAATATAGGGCTCCAAATCAGCGCAGGGCCCTGAGGAATACTTGGATGTTCTAGTTAAAACACACCTACAAACACGCACACGCGCACACACACACACACACACACACACACACACACAACACCTCCTGTAATATGAAAATATTCTTCGAGAGGAAATCTTCCTTATTTTCACACGTTTTCAGTTCTTCACACAGAATAGGTGTCGGAGACGGTGATGCGTAATTGCACCCACGGCACAAATTTCAACTCCATCTAGTGAGCCAACGAACACACACACACACACGCACACACTCACTCACTCTGCCCACCTTTCATTCGATGACACAATGTTCCACGAGGATTTGAAGAACACCAGGAACCCGCAATTTCTTCACACCTATCAGTGCAATTGATAATGTCGTATCCATTCATGAGCTGTTGCCATGGAAACAGACGACACCTGTTTTTTTTCAGTTTGATGAGCGGGTGGGAGGTGGCTGGGCCTCGTTGACTTCGAGGGGTTGGCTGGCGTTCCTCGTTTCAGGAAACCGATGATGCGTCTCGGTAGAAGCTTGACTGTGTCGTCAGTTTATTTAGAGGCAGCTCCACAGACTTGAAGACCATGAATAATATCTTTATCTTCTAGAAAAACAAAATCTAAGGTTCAGTATTGGCCAATCAAAACATCAAGGCACAAATTCTGTAGCGTACGTGGCAGCTGATGGTGGATGTGTGTTATCGCTGCTCACTAATTACAGTGAAATAACGTTTGGTCTCAGGTGGAATAACCAGTTTTCAGGACAGAGCTCCATTATTAGATCACATCAATGGAACAGCTCTCTGCTGTAACTGTCCAATAAAGACAGGTGTAATTTATGTAGTGAGCAAACTTTCCCCTTTTCAGTTTATTTTTCCTTTTCAGTTTATTGAAAGATCATATTAAAGTGAGCGATTTCAAGTTTTCAGTTTTTATTGTGTAACGCACTGAAATAGACCTATTTATTTCTTTTAAATGATAAAACTACTCAGAGAAGTAACGGCTGATGGGCAGACACATGTTTTCAGTGGGCAGAGTAGGTGACGTATCTACATGTACATTCACATATTCATACAACATCACCTTCCACACTATCCCCACTGAAGAACTCTGCTGTAACTGAGCTCTGGTTCAATCAAACTAATTAACATGTGAGTGTTTCTGCTTCAGAAAGTCAGGTTCACGTGTTAAGTCTCAGAATAAATGTTCTGAGGATAAAAAAAGAAAAACTTCCCCGTTTCCATGGAGTTGATGTTTGAACTGTTATGCAACTGGTGTATTTTTTTTTTTTAACTCAAATGAAGCCAGGAGCTAATTAGCTGTAGATAATGACATGACTGAGCAAGTGTTAATTATCACAGCATATCATCATTTGTCACTACTCGCTCCTGGAAGCCCAGTGAAAGGTTTAAATAGTCTTATGTGGATTTATGTTTTGTTCTTTCCTCGTAATCATTTTTTCCAAACACCTGAGAAATAAATGGAAATGAATGGAGAACAGAAAGTTCTCCTCACAGAAACCAGGCTGGGTAATGAGGAGCAGTTCTCCATGGTTACTTGACTTCCAAAGTCAGCTGAGTGTGGGGGCGTAGGTTTGCATAAAGCTTGATCGATCAAAACGTGGCACGGAAGGGAACAGAATGGAACGAGAAAGCAAGTGTTCTACCGTTGTGATGTTACGTAACGTGTTACCGCAACTGAAAGAAGGAGAGAATATAAAAAGGACTATCGGTTATTTTTTACCTTTAGTGGAAGAGTCGGACATCCCAGTCGTGGGGAAATAGAATAGATTATAGAAAGATTTTCTGATTCTGCATTGGTCATATCAGTTATTCACAGTGAAACTATCATGGATCAAAATTTGGACGATGGAAATTGAAATCATTTTAGTACGAGCCTACGTAAAGCCATTGACAAATGTAAATTTAGAAACACAACCGTCTCAGTTTGAGCTGTAATGAAACTAATATTTTTATATGACTCCAATTTTTTGTAAGACAAATCCAAATCCTGGAGTGACCGATAACAGAGAGGACATCTGAGGCCGCCTAGAGAGGTCACAAGTTAACCCCAGAGAAGGATAACAACTTAAGAGCAATTTAACATCAGCCTTTGCGACTGGACTCGAGACTTTCTGAGCAGCAGCACCATGAGTCTTGGTGCTGTACTAACAACCTCACTAGGAGCACCAAGAAGACAGAAGAGCTCATCACTGAATACAGGAAGTCCATCCCCACCCCCACCCTCACCCATATCAATGGCACAGACACAGGAATACACGGAAACATCTGAAAATGTACCACTTTTACAGGAAACACAATCTGAGAGCAGGGATGAGCATCATCATCGTCCTCAGAATCTTTTCCTCCCTCTTCATGTTCATCACACATTGTATTTTTATCCTTCTGCTGGTTCTTATTGGTAAATGTATGTTTTCACATGTAAATATTATCTGTGATTGCACATGTATATATTTCTGCTGACGTCCAGTTTGCTCACGGAGTCACCTCCACAGATTTTACACTGACGGGGGTTTACCTGCTCTCTGTAGAAGAGCAGACCTCTCTCCTCTTTTAGGTCCGTCTCTGTGGTGTCTCTGGACAGAGCAACATACTCAACCTCCCGTTTGGTAAATTTCTGGTTAATGAGAAGTAAAAACTTGGCTTAACTGTTACAATAGATAACAGAGTGTGTGAGTCTGTGTCTTTCGTGTGTACTCACGAGGTATTGCATGGCTATGGATCATCTCAGGGGTCCTGGGGGACCCATGAGAAACACATCCGGTCCCTGAAGGTCTTTCTGCATGATCCATCGCAGGCGCTGAGCCACTGTCTGAGGTAGGGAGTCTGAAACTAGCAAACCAAAACCCAACAAAGTGTGAGTAAGCTTTATTTTACCTGTCACCATCGCCTTCCTTTCATTTCAGGCAGACGTATGTTTAGTTTAAACATATTTAAACGCTTAAAAGACAAATAAAATCACCTGCTGTGTCTGACAGGCACAAGTTCTGGAGGTGTTTATGAGCCTTTACTGTCTCTCCTGCGGAAAGAAGAGGTAAACAATAAATGCCTCACAGACAATATTCAGGATGATTCTCTCCACAGCCACAGTTTGAGGTTTAACAAAAAGTGTCCCCACACTGCTGACTTGAAAGTGGCTTTGGGTCTGTGATCTCAGCTTTATTGTCCATCCCGAGTCAAAAACACAAACTCTACACTCACACGCAGGAGGCACCGTCGCTCAGTCTTGGTTGAACGTGATTGTCGTGTGAGAAATGTAGTTGAAAGAGAAAACCGGAAGAAAACACAAGAGGGACAGAGCGGTCCGGCGCTTAAGTCTTCCGTAGTGGTTTGTTGACAAGAGTCTCGAGTGTTCCGACTCACTATTGAGACTTTCTGCTCTAAAATAAGTTTAAGAAATAAAATGGACACGTCACTGAGGTTAATGAGCAGAACAACATATGTGTTATAATGATATACAGCAGTAAATAGTGACACTACAACAATTTCCCATCGGATAAGGAAGATGTTGAGCTCCATAGTTTCATGTTTCTATTCTCTCTCTCTCTCTCTCTCTCTATATATATATATATATATATATATAGTATATTATATATAAGTAATAAACCACGTTAATTGGTTAATGTTATCAGATAAATTTCTGTCCGCCTCCTGCTCTTAAAACATCCATGATATAAAAACGACTCTAATCCAAAACACAAAACTATTATCATGATTACTATTATTATTATTATTATTATTATTATTATTATTATTATTATTATTATTATTATTATTATTTTCCTTTTGAATCACACCACGTCAGACAACGAAGCCCCAAACTGGCTCAGAATAGAGAAGAGCAGAATAAAACAGAATGTGATATAATAGAATATAATAGAAAGGAGAAGAATAGAAAATAATATTTGCTTTATACTCTCAATGTCAGATTCAAAAATGTTGCTTTACAGAAAACAACTCGACTATAGAATAATATTAATAATGAGTGAATAAATAATAATATTAAAAAGCCAAATATCCAGATTCACTGACTAAATGATATATGTGAATAACAAATGAAATAACAGGAGGCTCGGCTCGGCCCCTCGGAGGCTCTCGGAGGGAGGAGGAGGAGAAGGAGGAGGAGTAGGAGGCAGAAGCGGAGCAGTGGAGCGGCGGAGGTGTGGCGGTGGTGCTCGGTGTTGGTGGAGGGAGGATCGAGTCCGTATGAGACACAGAGACGAGGCAGGCGGCGCATTCCTCCACCTTCCCCCGATTCCGGTGCTCGTCTCCTGCGCAGCGCACAGAGCGGAGGTCCGGGACCATGGAGGATGTGTACCACTTCACCCGCAGCCCTGCCTGGGAGGAGCTGGTGAGGAAAGCCCGCAGACTTTTTTGTGATTCAAGAGGAAACACAGGGAGCTGTTGTTTCCGATGGTTTGATTCTGTCTTTGTCCTGATGTCACTTCATCATCCAGTGAAACACACAGCAGCTCAGGAGGATAGTTCACTTCTTTTTATTTAATCTCAGATGGAAGAGTTTTTATTCTGCTCTTCTCTTGTTTCGACATTATTGTATTTATTTAACTCTGGCATTAATTCTAGTCTTTATGTCTCCACCAGGACTTATCCTGGGATGTAATAATGTTAAATAAAGATTTTTTTTAAAACTGCTGTCGATATAAAGTTAATGCACGTGTTTAAGATGAAGGGTGTGGGTTAAAACATCATATAGTCAAATGCACGGTAACTTCACTGAGTCTTTTATGAATTAATGTGTGTTTGGAGCTCAGAATAACGTGAGAGCAATGTCAGTGTGTAGTTTGAATGTGAAGACGTGTGGAGCAGCTGCTCGGTGGTGCTGGGGAATAAACAGCCGCCAGGGTCTGCCCCTGGCACGGTCGCGTCCTCCGGGCTGCGCGCTGGATGAGGCGGTCTCTCCGGGACTGGTCGCGTCGTGTGGGCTGGAGCCTCCACCATCAGCCCGGCGGAGGGGCCGCTGCGTGCTCAGGGAGGGAGGGAGGGGGGGAGTTTACAGTCTTCTCCGTGGAGCCCATCCCCACCGTGACATGCTCCAGCCCACACACGCTCCCCCGGCAAACACCGACAGAGACGCGGAGAGATGACGGCGAGGAGAGACGGCTCTCGGCCGCTGAGCGGCTCTCGCCTCCCGGAGAGGAAGGGAGCGGCGGAGCGGGCCAACAAGGCGACTAACCCCGACTGGTTTTGTGCCTCCCCACGACAGGAGCCGGAGAAAGGGCCGGCGTCCGCGGCGGGGATCCATGCCCATGTGGTGGGCGCTGTCGCCGGGGCCGCGGACGAGTCCTCTGACAGCGAGGCGGAGCAGGAAGGGCCCCAGAAACTGATCCGGAAAGTGTCCACCTCCGGACAGATCCGGAGCAAGGTAAGACTCCTCTGGAGCTTCTACTCTGGTTGTGTTGATGGGGGGGGGGGGACATACGCTCCCCTGCTGGGTTGTGTCCCTGAGCAAGGCACTGATTCACTGGGTCAATCAAAACACAATGAATGAGGCTGCTGCACACTGTTGGGCTTTACTTCATCTTAATCATTAAAACACAACTTTTAAAAAGAAAACTTCCTGGAAAGTCATGAAAACAAACTTTTTGCTGCACATGTGCAAAAGAGAAAAAGGAAAAACTTGTTGTTTTTATACACGTTGGTTTGAAAGTTGCATGAACATGAGTCAATAAAGTGATTAACTGATCTACAGAAAAGTAATGTGCCTCTATTCTGATAATCACTTTCTATTATTATGAGACTCGAGAATCTTTGTGTCATTGTGCAGACACTATGAAAAGCATCATCCTAAAGATTATAAAGAGGAAATACACAAATATCGAGAAGACTCTAAAGTTTAAAATAAGTGTAAAACTACTTTCATGCGATGCGGTGGGTTTAAACAGATTTTTTTTATTTATCTCTTTTTCATTCACTCTTTCTCGCGACACTTCCTCACAACAAACCAAAGCAATTGCGTTAATATTTGTTTTCTGACTCTTTGTATAATTTAGTTTGACACTGCAGGATATAAAGTATAAATATCAGCTTAAATAATAAATTTAAATTGCATGCGGGCTCAGTAAGAAGATGCTTTGCTGATTCTCTCCTCCGACACCTTAGCTTTCTTGGCCCACTTGTCTGATCCACTGTAAACGAGTGCCATGCTCTCACACCAATGGGTGCACTTAATTATTGACTGCTCCACTCCACCTGCATTATTCAGCATTAGGGTATATTTACGTGAGACCTGGGGCGGATTAATGTCCGGTCAAACCTTTCTAATGCAAATATTCCCACCTGTTGGTATCGTGCCATGTTGCAGCGCTGCAATCAGTTGCTCATGTTTATTAACACTGTTTTCTGCACCAGAGGGTTCTAGAGCAGGATGTAGACTTTTTAAATCACTCATTCTGTCAAACTCAAGCACATGTAAGACTCTCGTGTTTGGGTCCGTGGCTTGACTTGATATTATGTCTGTTTTACAGTGTTATTCCCAGTACAGTCGATCATAGACCAGTCTAACAGGTGATGTGATATGGACAATAAGTGTAAACACAGATCCAGCTGAGGCCAGAGGATTTTTCCATGATGCACGAGGTGACTCTTGACTCACCTGTCGCTTGTGGAGTTAAGGCAGCAGGAGTTTTAAAAGTGGATGAAAGTCGTGTTGAGTCATGATATAAACTCTGACTGCATCATACGCTGAAGGGATATCAATCACCTCGGCTGGAAGACGGCCCAGACCGACCTGAGCTTTCTACGTCAGGCAGGACTGTGCCCTGCTGTGACGGCGGTGTGAAGCACCCCTGCTGGAACTGAACCAGTGTTCTTAGCATGTTGACACTGAGCTAGCAAAGGTCTCGGAGTTGTTGTCGTGTGGGTCAGTGGGTTTTTATTCTGCGGGAGTTACTAATGGATCATGCAGGCACTGACTCGCCGAGTGTTGTTCCACCGAGTTGTTTGCTTAGCTCTGGACTGTGTGTGCATGTACATGTGTGAGTGTGTGTGTGCACATGCATGTGTACACTGGCCCATCACATTGTGTATGTCCACCTCTCCCTCCCTCCCTCCCTCTCCCTCTCTCTCTCTTTCTCACTCTCTCTCACTCTCTGGTTCCTCGGTTGCCACAGACAACCACATCACCCCCCCCCCCCCCCCCCCCCCCCCCCCCCCCCCCCCACCTCGTTGAGCGACTCCATGGCGGTGCAGAGTGCACGCTGCCCGTGAGACTGGCTGGTTTGGTTGCAGGGACACATGCGCTGCACAGTCAGTCTCATCTGTCAGTTTATCTCCTCAGACATTTACCAGCTCTTTGTTTCAGTTCTGGGAAGAAGAACAACTCAAGATGTCTCAGTAAATCAAAGCAGACAAGGGAGAGAAGGAAAAGCAAAGTTATAGCCAGAAATGTAATAAACATCAAATTTAACACAGCGGGGAAGCTTTAAAAAGCATTTTTGTTCTGAAGAAATAATCAATAAATGAAATCAAACAGGAAGCTGGTTTTCTATCTTGTACAACAGTTGAAATATCTTATATAGAAGATGTTGCTTTTGTTCTCCATTAACACTGATACTCAGTTTTGACTCCCGACAGACTCATGTCTCTGGGCAGGTGCAGTTCATGATGCATCTGAAATCATTACTGCCATTTGTAGCTAACTTTTCAGATGTGCACTTCTGTTGATTGCCTCTTATGAACCCATCATTGCAAATCAATACGTTGGTTGTTGTTGGTTTTGCTGATTGAGCGGCTGATGCAGAGATGAAACATCGAGTGTCATTAATCGCTGATGTTCGGAGATCTCCCTCTGGTATTAGTCCATCATACGAACATCGTGCGCTATCGTTTCACTCTTTCTTTCACATGAAGTAACTTCTAGTGTTTTCAAGGTCTTTTTTTCCATTGAACTAGTTAATTACGTTCAACATAAGAATATCTGGGAGAGCCGGAATCCGGCTATAAATACATGTGCTTGAATAACAGTCTTTTCACCTCCTCTGCTCGTCTGTTCTCTCCGCTCTAAGAGCTCTGTTTTCTCAGACTGTGCTGTTGTAGGTGAAGAGATGCAGCTTGTAAACTTGTGACGAACACTGTAGCTGTGTGACTGGAAGCAGAGCTAATGGCCCCGTCCTGGAGGCTGCTGCTGCTGCTGCTGCTGCTGTAAATCGGAAACTATCCCGATCAGATAGATGAAGTGTGAGATGAAACGCTGTAGAGTAGATTCATCCTTCTCCCCTCTGCACTGGAAGATACAAAATCGTTCATTCATTAATCCCCACTCACTCACAGGGAGCTCTCTAAAGAGGAGTGAGCTCATCAGCTAATGGAAAAAAACTCTTTCAGACACATTCTCCCATTTTCTCTATTAACATCATTGTCTCAGGATCCTGACGTGAAAACAACAACTACATCAACAGGTTGAAAATCCCAAAATACTTTTTAAATGTTTATATGACAGAATTAATAATTTTAGGTTAAAAAAATGGCGAATTCATTGTATAGGGATTAGTGATTGATGCCTGTGACTTAAATTTATGAGAAGTGAGACATTTTGTGTTAATACTCGGCTGTGGATTTAATCTTTTGGTCGTTCTATACTTGCAGATTTTAGCTGATTTAATTCTGTGGTAATGTTTCCACATGACTCTAATAAGCACAAGAGGCAGAAACACTTGCTCACAGTGTTTTGCCCACACAAATGTCTCGTACTTCCTGTGGAGAAAGCCAACGCTTCTTTTTCTCATTCTTCCTTTGAAAGATCGCACCAAGTATAAACAGGAAATTTGCCACTTCACATTTAAACGTTACACATTGACGTGATGATGAGAAGTTGTAAAGAACACAATGCTTTAAATGAGGGAATCCCTATTTTTAAATGTCTTCCAGTTTTATTTCCCTCCCACTCTGAAACAATGTGAAGTCGAGTCGTTGTGTGTCCGATGCTGTAGCTGAATCTAACTGAGGTAATTGTGCGTAAATTACTGGCCTGAACAACATCAATTAACAAGCCCTGTTCCCACTCGACACATCTATACCCATGTGCATGTGGACCAGTCGCACAAAGGAGATCGCAGACAAGGGAATTACCCCCTTCCCAACTACTGCATTGTAATTTTCCCATCAACATGGTGTAATTTTTAGCATGTGGTGGGAGTTGGAGGAGGAAGGGTACAGAGGTACAATTACATCCAGCAGAGAGGACAGCTACAGGAGAGTGCTGGAGAGAAATGTGGAGACTCAGCTCTGCTCTGTGAAAAACGGTGATTGTTCGAGGCTCCACATGCGAATCCAGTCTTACTCAGGGAACGACAAACAAGTCGGTAATAGAGGTAAGACTGAGCGGATGATCCCAGAGACAGTGGGTTGCTGTTAGCAGCCGATGGAGACTTGCCGTCGCAGCAGTTTTGTCTAATCGGTCATGAGTTGAAATTCTCAAACAGGGTTGAGCTGTTTTCAGACATGAACTCTGGAGAATGTCCACACAACTGGGTTTGGACCTTGTCTGTAGTTAGTGTTTGTCCTGTGAAGCAGCAGCAGCAGCAGAGACGTCCGACTCGTTCACAACAACAGGAACATTACGGGAACATTGAGGGGTGGAGCCTGTAGAGCAGCAGGAGGCGGGACATGACGTATAAATTCTGTTGTGGAAAGATCAGTCGGGCCTTATCACCGAATGCTCTGGAATCTCCTCGTCTTTTCCAAGTTGACGTCTTCGTCTTCTACGTGTACGGCCCCTCTTCTTCATCCTGAGATATTTGGATTCTTTTTGTTCGGAGTCCTGCCGTATTCTCTCATGCACTCACCGGGAGATTCTCCGGAGTTTTTACCAGGGAGCTGCAGGAACAACTCAGGAGAATGTTCGTAACTGACTCGGATATTTGCGTTGTCACATACAGCCCGTCTCAGCATGATTTCAGGAGATCATCTGGAGCTATGGAAAGCTGAGATATCTTTCTTTTATGCATGTGTGCATGTGTGCACGTGGATGTGTGCAGGAAGTGCACTGACACACATGTGCACAGGGGAGAGTGGCCTCAGCCTGCACACACAAGGTCCCTCTAGTTCCAGCAGTAGCACAGTAGAACATGTAGAAACAGAGTGAAGCTCCAGAAAAGGCCGGCCATCCTTCTACAAACAAATCAAAAACATGTTGTCAATTTGTGTGTTTGGCAAGCGGCTAAAAGTTTGGAACAGAGTGATCTTGCAGTAAAATATCCACTCGTATGACGACAGCATTATCAAACAGTTTTATGTTTAGACTCTCGCAGCTCCAGATGAAGGCGAGGGAAAGCTCGTGGTTTGGTTTAATACAGAAAAAGCAAAAACCGAAACCACAGTCTCTCTCTGACCTTAACAAAAGTGCTTTTCTTGGCGGAATCTAACCACAGGCGAGACTCTGGATGCGACCCCTGGTCACTGATGTGACAATCTGAGCTTTGTACGCCCACCATCCGCCCCGGTCACCTTCTGGTGACTCCGCTGCCAGTTAGCATCTTTGAACAATCCAGCCACAGTCACTTTGTTTCATACTTAACTGATTCGCTGTTTCAGTTGTATGTTACCTTTCTTTTCTCTGAGATAGGATGGAAGGATTGACACCGTTTTCTTATCTTTTTGTTTCCTCTGCCAACGAGGAAGTTTGTCATTATTTTAGTTGATTTCTCAGAGAAGAATTCACTGATCTTGATGAAAAAATGAGAACTGAAAAATAATCCTAGTGACTTTCACAAGGTTTCACAAGGGGACTGTTGGGCCTTGTGCTCTACTAGTTCAATATATGGTTTCAGCAAACAACTTAGTAGCTCAGCACATGTAAAGCTCATTGATTACATGTTATAGAAACCACAGAGGATGAAAAAGTTCCCGATTGAGCATAAAGAAGAAGAAGTTTTGGATTTCAAACTACTCGCTGAACAAAATCTGACTTTCATAGATGGCACCTGGACTCTAGGACTCGTTTGGAAATGTTCACAGTTTTTTTATGTTTTAGACAAAATAATCCACGAGGCATCAGAGAAGAAGACGATTTCATTCTCCCATCAAGTCGTCATTGAATCAGTTAATCTGATTGATTCACAACCTCAACATTTAGGACAACATTCATTTAGCCCCCGTTCCTCTCTGTGAGGGCTGATATTTTAAGAATCTTCAACCTTTGCTCTTTGCATTGAAGCAGTTACAAAACAATTAAGCTAACTAGAGGAGGAGATGGAAAGTCGAGCGTTTTTATCTGATTAATTGGACAGAAACCTCAGAGAGGCCCAGGAGGAGCAGCTAATTGGTTTAGGACACAGTACCCTGGAGCTTTAGGTGAGAAATAGAGAGAGGCTGAACCATTACTGTTTTCTATTAAACTCAGGGAGGGTTGGGTGTGTGTGTGAAGCAGCTTTGTGAATAAGCAGCTTTTTGTCCTGGTATCATTAAAGGTTTGTTCTGCTCTCTTCATTTAGTCGTTCAGGGGACTCCTGCTCCGCTCTTATCCACCAACCACAGCTGCTGGACTCATTTGGACTGTCTGTGCCTTTGTCCATTGTGTAGGCATGTGTGTGTGTGTGTGAGTGCACTGTTTATAGTGTGTGTGTGTGAGAGTGTGTGTGTGACTGAGTGCACTGTTTATCATGTGTGTGTGTCACTCTGTCGGTGGCCAGGCAGAATGTGGGTGTAAGGTACATGGTGCTCAGGTTACTCATTCCTCTCTGGCACAGGACTCGCTCCCTGTCTCACAATTTAGCCGAAGAGAGCAGCGGAGCGCCGAGGCGAGCGCGGCGACTATTTATAGATCACTTCTGGCCTACTTGGCAACAGGAAGGAGATGAAGACAAGGAAAGGAACTATGGAGGCCAAGGAGGGACAAAATAGAAAATAGAACATCCAACTGGAGCAAAGTCGACCCTGCTGCTCTGAAAAAAAGTTTTCTGACGTCTGCAGCGAGTGTTGAAGTGTCTCTGCAGACGTTTAATTATTGGACCTTGATCTGCATGTTTAAATGCATTGCGCTGCTGTCACATGATTGGCTGATTGGATAACTGTACGGACACATGTGTTCCTAATAAAGTGAGTGTTTATTAAGTCTGTGGTGTCAATATGAGTTCAGCTCATGCTGCTGTGTAATGACTCAATTCCTCAGCTTAACGTGCACAGCACAGTGCAAGTGAGTGTGTGAGTGTGTGTGTGATTCAGTCATGAGATGTTCATTAAGCTTCTCAGTCCTTCCTACTTCTGGTGGGATTATCCGTCCGAGCAACAGGTCGATGTCGTATATTTTGATGATGATCCTGAACAACACTCCGTCCCCGTGTCTCTGCAGAAAAACATGTCTGTGTAAATGAAAACCTGCTGAGGAGAATCCCCCGAGCTCACGTCTTCACCTCCCTACAGGTCTGAATGAGGAGATGACTTCATCCGCCCGTGTTTCAGTCATGCAACTAAGTCCTTATAGGGAAGTCAGCATCGGGGTATTTCACCTTAATCCATCGCAGGAATGTGTCTTCAGACGTTCGTACCTATGGAAAGGGAAACAGGGGATTAACAGCTGTTTCAGAATAATTCCCCGTCCCCTGATGATGAAGACGTTTGTTGGATTCTTAATGCCGTTAACGCGTGACTCAATATTGCAATGTCGAGATAGTTGAAAGAATTAGTTCCCGACCAGGAAAGTTCATGCAAAAGTTGGAAGTCAGAAAGTCGGTGAAGGTTTTGGTACTTGAGTTGCTGACGTCATCACTTTATTTATAATTCTTATGATTCACGTGTTAATTGTTTTAAATAATCTTTATGCGTGATCCGGTTTTTGCTCATTGTTTTGGAGCATATGGATGCACAGTCTTTATTAGACAAAAAGGATCAAATATGATATCGAGCTGCATCATGGGAAGTGTAGGAGAAAGTATTTTTGGAGCGCTCAAGGCTAAAATCCAGGAAACCTCAGTGTCTGCTGCTTTGACTCTGTTTGTTTCTTTTAAATCTGCCTCCACTGTGTCCCAGACTTTATGTAAAGTACAACACACACATCACTGGAGGCCTCGTCTGAAGGATCACTTCATCTAAATTACTAAAACTCACTCTCTCCTCGTGGCATTTAACTGTGCAGCTACTTTAAGATTTAGCGATATCTGCCTCGGAGACATAAACCTGCCCCCGTGCAAATGATCTGACTGTAATCTTGATTTTCGCTCTCACTGTGTGTGTTTGCTTCATCCAGTGTGACATGCCAGTGTGTGCATGTGTCTCCACAATGAGGCTGTATTCTGCTGCAGTGTTTTCTGACTTTAAGTTGACACAGCTGGTGGGCAGGATGTCAGCTTCAGGCCTCTGTGTCTGTTTGTAATTCTCCCCTTGGAGAGCAGCGAGCAGCGAGCAGCCTTCCTTCGCTATAAATAGCCTCTGCGTGTGTGTATGTGTGTGTGTGCGTGTGTGTGTGTGCCCCACCTCTCCTCTGTGTGCCCAGAGAGAGTGATGTTCCCCCCACACAGCATTTCCATCTGTGTGTATATGTGTGTGTATGTTTTCCATGAGCACTGTTCCATGTCTCGCAGTATTTGCTCTGTTTGTCGTGTGTGTGTGTGTGAGAGAGACGATGGTTGTAAAGATGATGAGTGTTTGTCACATGATCTGATTGGTTGTGACGCTCACTCACACACACACACACAAATATATTTTGTGTGAGTGATGCGTGTTTACAGTTTTGCTGAGAAATTCGTTTCCCTTCTTCTTCTTCTTCTTCACTTTTCTGGACTATTTCTTGTCCCTCGTGCATAAAACACTTTTTCTGAAAAAAATAAAAGAACAAGTCGGACTCGGAGAGATCAAAGCTTTGTGTGAGTCTTTGATACGAAGCCCAATTAAAACAGTTTTGTATTCTGTCTTGTACCCGTGCAGACGAGTATAAAGGAGGGACTGCTGTTGAAACAGACCAGCTCGTTCCAGAGGTGGAAGAAACGCTACTTCAAGCTGAGAGGCCGAACTCTCTACTACGCCAAAGATGCCAAGGTAGGTTTACCAATGTTTCCCCATACAACACACAAACACAAACACACACACACACACACACACGGATAATGTGCTCTCTAATCCCACATGTGACTTTAGTTAGCAGCTGGAGACAAAGTTTTTTATTTATTTATTTGATGTTTTATTCAGACAATGACATTATAACAAAATGATAAATTACAATTCAGGATAAAAACAGAAATTGGAAAAACCTGGAAAAATAAATAACTTTCAACTCTTAACCGATCACAAATCTAACAAGAAAAAAGAGACACATAAGCAGGCGTGGTGCATACTGGGAATAATGCTGAGTCACAACATAGCCATCTTTTGTGCTAATGTACGATCCGAGCCGTCAATGCAAAGCGAAAGAGAAGTAAGTGCTCTGGAAATAAAATGAACACACTCCAGTTTCACCAGATGCCTCTACCTCCCATTTAGCATCAACGTAATTTGATTGGCTGTTGCATGAATACTGGAGCTCTGCAGCAGAGTGTGCGCAGCGCAAGCAACGCAACGTGACCACAATGCAATTCGCCAATGCACGATGTCTCCCCATTCAAAGCCAATGATCAGGGTTTCGGTTGAAGCCACAAATGCCAGCGTGTGAGTCTTGAGGACAAATTTGCATAAAGACTGGAAACAGTTGGATTCTCTTGACTGAGAGGCGCCGCTGTGCTAAGCTACTAATTTGGCTGCAGCTGTAGATTCACATTTATTTTTATTTAATATTTTCATGTTGTGCAGTTTATCATCTTAATTTTCTTCCTCTGTTTTTACTGAAAGTACATTTTTGTTTCTTAACTTTTGAACTTTCTTTCCTCTTTCCTGCAAACCTGATTTAACCCTTGCTGCTCTGAAACATGTGTGTGTGTGTGTGTATGTGTCTGTGTGTGTCTGCACACACGCTAGTCTGGCAGTGCCTTGGCGCGCTGGCAGGAGCGGGCGCTGCGCAGAGTGTCCCGGAGTCGCGTGTGCTGGCGAGTTCTGTCCGTGTGCTGGACGGGCGCACGCCGCTCCCCTCCACCTCTGGGTGCCAGCGGATCTGAGGAAGGCCTAGTGAGAATCCGGGTCAGCACAGCACTGCCAGGGGCCGTGGGCCAGTCCAACACTTCAGCTTAACCGCTCACCTGTAAACGATAGTGCTGCGTTCATGCCATATGGCTGCATGTTAACATGCGAAAAATATATGGAGTCATTTCAGTTTGTGCCAATTGTGCATGAACTGCGGAAAATGTAGAAGCTCCAGGCTTCCTCAGCGCAGGAGGCTGCAACTCAGAGGCTTTTTCACGACCCTATGACATGAATGCACTGTTAACGATGCACACAAAGCTCCAGGTTGGGCAGCAAAACACATGTGTACCGACACTAAAGTCACTTATCCACTGTGGATTTTATTGTTCTACACTGTGTCCTGCTCGTCCTCTCCTGAAGCATCAAGTCGCTCGATGGCCACGCTGAGAGAGTGAAAAAGAAATATAATCAAGCCCCTTAAAATACTTCTTTCTTGCCTGTCTGTTGAGTTAAAGACTATTCAACAGCTGGAACATTAGAATTAGATTGAGAGCTCTCTCTCTTATGGCCAGACAGCGATGTGAGCCTGTAGATAAGTGCCCATCACCCAACATTTCCATCCACTCTGGTGTCTTCAAGGTGGCCTGGCTGGCTGTGCTGCCCTGTGCAATAAGAAACCTCCTCATTGATCCACCTGGATGGCTCCATCTCAGCTCCTCAGTTTGTCCTGGAAGCTCCTCTCCTCTCCGAGTTGAAGTCCAACAAAGTCCCTTGAAGGGTTTATGAAGAAGAGACAGTCAAACCACACGAGATAATCACATGGGCTGGTGTGAGGAGAGAGGAGATAAGGGCGGTAGGAGAGGAGGTTTGTTGAGGTCGCTGAGATGCAGCCGCTGAGCTGAGCTCTGGATCTGTGGGCAACAGAGGGTCTGGACATTTGCCTCTGTCCAACATTCACTGTCAGCTTTCATTACAGCTTCCCTCGAGACAGCCGAGTGTGTGTGCCCACACGCATCTGTGAGTTTGTGAGTGTGAGACAGAAAAAGGAAGTAATCACACACATGTTGTACACGTGACGCAAAGGGTATATCAGCCAAGAGCGCTGTAACAGGGGTGGGGGGGGGGGCAGTGTTTGTGTTGGCATGCCACTCATACTTAGGCCCTCTTGGCCGACACTCCACAAACACATTCACACGCACTTGTAGGCATATGTGGAAGTGCTGGGACACACACACACACACACACACATAGAGTTGGCTGGTGTCCCTCTCCAGTCAGGCCTGGGGAGAGCGTCGTTAACTGGGCATTCCCTCTGACAGCTGCAGCAACTCACTCCTCCCACACACACACACACACACACACACACACACACACACAGTCAGAGGGCATTCCTTTGACGTCGCTGGTTTTTGGCCTGTGGCTCTTTCAGCTGCGTGCCCCAGCATCACGGCCGTGTTAGGATATCATGTTCCTGTTCGGAGACTCTGGCTCTCCTCTCCGTCCGTCGGCTGGAAGCACTGGACAGATTTTGGCTCCTCAGCTGCACAGAAATCCAATAAAACATTCACTGTCATGTTCTACGCACTCGTCTCGTTTGAGTCTAAACGCAGGGGGAGAAGCCTCACAGCAGTTTATTGTGTCGCTGTGATGCGAGTGTGTTTCCTGGCACCTCTTTAAGACGACCAGACAAACTGGACTCGTTGTTCCTGACCAGAACGTTGCTTTATTAACCCCTTGAGACCAAAGACTGTAAATAAAGATGGACGACTCGTCTCCGCTTCCTCACACGATCATGCTAAAATACTCCTGAGTGCAGGAGTCAGAGTCTGTGAATCGGAGCCTCGGTATCAAGGTTCGTGCGCTACATGCGCTCGAACAATTTCGAGTCAGTTGCAGCTGTCGGTCAATGTTATTTCTCTTTGTCGTTGCTTTATGTGTCTTTGTCCTTCTCACCTCTTTGTCCTCTTTTCTGTTTCTTTCTCGTCATTTTGCGTCTCGCCGTAGTTACTTATTACACTTTGTTTGTGTCTATTGTGTAATTGTCTGTTTTTTTTATCTCTTCGTTGACATTTTGCACCTCGCTGGATTTCTTTTGTGCCCCTGAGTTAATATTTTTCATTTCTTCATGATTTGCTTAAATCTCTTTTTTGTTGTTTCATGTTTCTTTGTTGTCATTTCGCACATTTTTACTCGTCTTCTGTTTGCGGTTGCTTTTTTCGTGTCCATCTGATAAACTTGTAACTGAGGTCATTCCAGGTCTCATTGTCGTGTGTCTCGCACCAGTTTTGCATCACTGTCGAGTCCTTTGGCATCTCTTTGTAGTTGCCTATCTTAGTTTTCAACAAGCCACTCCAAAGCGAGGCCTTGATCCCTTGAGCCCCTGGGCCTCTGCAACACTACTCTCGTTCCCTAATCCATCCGTGCTCGAGAAGTATTTCAAGGCCTTACGTTATCTGAGGCCTGCAGCATAATAGATCAAAAATAACAGATGTGTGTGTTACGTTTTTAAAACTGAAAACTGTTTTCATTTGTTTCATGACTCCATTTTACGCTGAGAAGTTTCACCGGCTTTGCTTCCTCTCACCGTTCTCTCCATGCTGCTGTAAACAAGTTAAGTTGCTGAAAAAAAGACACGTCCAGGGGTTAATTCTCTTCTTCTCTTTTGTTGCCTCTATCTCTCTCTGTTCTCCTCGGGACATCCCTCCTCACTCTCCTCCTGACGCCTCGTCCTCTCTGCAGTCCCTTATCTTTGACGAGGTGGACCTGTCGGACGCCAGTGTTGCAGAGTCCAGCACAAAGAATGTCAACAACAGCTTCACAGTGAGTGCATGTTACCAACACACACACACACACACACACACACACACACACACACACACACACACACACACACACACACACACACACACAGCTGACCGAGTGTAGAAAACTAATACTGGGTGTGTGACTTAGATTCCAGTATCTCCACGTCTGGGTGTCATGATATTTAAAATAATCTTTTCTCCCTGCACTCACAGATTTCATGGTGCAGTCTTTGAGATAATAGAAATGTCAATAGAGCCTTACAGTAACTAACAAAGTAAATTAATTCATTGATACCATAGATATCGGTCTTCTTTCCTTGCTCATGTCCTGAAGTTTGAATCCTTTCAGTTGTTTTTGTTCAATCCTGCTGCAAAACAAACGGACGGGTGAAATCATAACCTCCTTCACTGGGGAGACGACCTCTAATTAAACTCTCCTGTCGATTGAATAAATCAGCAGCTCGGTGCACAGTTTGAAAATTGAAACAAACCTGATAGATCCCTCATGAGCATCAGTCAACTGATGTAAAACTGTGGAAAGTTTGGCTTCGTCTTTCTGCTGCTACTTTACTGTGAAGTAAAGAAAAATCTCTGCCTGGTTAAAGTCAGTTCAACAGTTCAGTTGATTCTTATCGGAATAGTTTTATGATACATCACGAAAACATTTGATGAAACTTAATAATGTTCATGTTGCATTCGGCTGGAGATCCATCAGGGTTTAAAAGAAAATAGGATTTGGCCTTAACAGGATAATGAGTCCACCTATAAATGTCGGTCCTGGTTATATTTAGATGATGTTTTGTTTCGTTTCCCAGCATCGCTCCTCATGTATGTGTCACACACTCTCAATACATGAGAGAAACTAGAGACGTTGCTGTGACTGGAAAAGAATGAGCTGGTTGCCGTGTGTCTGGGGGGGGTGAACATGAGTATATGATGAGTAGCATGGATGAAAACAGACAGTGAATGTGAATGGAGTCCTCTCCTTTCTATAAATGTCTCTCTTCTCCACAAGTGTTGCTATAATAAGAAACAGGGAGGAGGAGGAGGCGGCAGGCGGGAGAACAGTGCCCAGAGGAGAACACGCTGCTATTTTTAGAAACCCCTTTACAATGCTTCACTGAGCGCCTGGGATGGCTTAACGCCGGCCATATTCATAAGTAAGATTACGTGTGGCTGCTGCATGTGCGTGCAGCATGTGTGTCCAGTTGTGAACATGCGTGTTTGTTGCAGGGTTAATAAACGGTCCGCGCTCATGCTGCCGTGCTCAGGGTTTGCAGCTGAGCTCAATGCGCCCTTGTGAGCGTCAGCATTCCAAAAAGATGGTGGGTAGGAGGGAGGAGGAAGAGGAGAGAGAGAGGAAGCATAAGGACAAAATATGTTTGAGAAGTGTTTGTCCAGACGCAGGGGAGAGAGCACATTTCATTAATGATTGATGGGGGAATGACTGCAGCTCCGTCTAAGATGGCGAGGGGGAAAGACACGGCGAGTTAGTGTAGCAGAGGAAATCCTGGAGTGATGTCACACCATCGCTGACTGCACTCATACAGTACCCTGTCCTGGGGTAAAGAGAAAGAGAGGAGGGCAGAGCGAGAGCGAGCGACTGAGGAGAGGGAAGACAGAGGCAGAGGAGAGGAGAGGAGCTGAAGACTGGACAGGCGGAGCAGGAGCAGGGAAACATAAGACCAAAGGTAATGTGACGTGCCGGATGGGAGTTCACCTGCACATGCAAATCTCCGTAATGCGCATCAACCCAGACACGGTCATGCACACCGACAGGGGGAGACCGGGCGTCATCACACGGGTTTCTGTGATCATGACAGAGAGAGAGAGAGAGAAAGGGGGAGACCACTGCAGAGGAGACGTTGCAGAGCTTTGCTGTGACTGTGCAGTGTAGTCACCACTCTCAGCCTGTGTGTGTCTGTGTGTGTGTGTGTGTGACCTCCTGCTGTCATCTGTCTGTCTCTGGCTCTGCTGAGGATGAGTGATGCCGCTGGCGTCTTCTCTGCAGGTTGGTGCTACTTGGTTGGATGATGTGATCGAGTCACGGCGTCCCGGCCACGCTGACATGTTTAGAGATTCGTGCTCGTTCCTGCACGCTGGTCCCCAGATGTCCACTGAGCATGTTTACTGTGCACACTCGTGTCGTAAAGTGGGGACCAAGGACTCCCTGGGGACCTGTTAATATTTAAATATCACCTGAAGTAAATGACATGAGTTATTAGAGGGAATGATTTGTTTCTCACGATAAACATTCGGAAGAATCTTTTTAATTTGTTGATGACTCAGAGCAAAGCATCTAAACCAGCACTAGAAAATGTGGATGTGCACGTGTCTGTGTGTGTGTGTGTACAGTTGTCATTACTGGAGATATGTGTGTGTGTGTGTGTGTGAGTTTACCATACGTGTGTATGCAAATGCACATGTGATCCATTCCGTGTTGGCATCCACGTTTTTGCAGAAGCCACTGGTTGGCCGGTGTGAATATCTGATGAGACGTTGTCGCTGTAGCTGCACAGGGAGCACCTTGAAGTCCACGTGAGGAGGGGATGGATGGTCGTGGTGGGGGGGGGGCAGGGGGTACTCAGCCCAACCCAAACCCTAAACTCATTACAGACTCCGCAGGGATGCACCGCCTCTCCCTCTGAGTCACTCGTGTTTGTTGGATTGCTCTCGCTAATTACCAGCCACAATCTCAGGGAGACACACAATCGCAGCAGTGGTGCATCAGCTCCGGTCCGTGGTGTTGTTGTTTGTTGGTGTTGACACAAGGTCGCAGATGATACCTGTGAGAGTACGTGCACGTGTTGTTCCTGGGGAAGTGAGAAGCTCCATCCCACCTCCTCTGCTATTGTGCTGCGAGGTTAAGTGGATACAGGTTGATTCACCTGTGTGTGTGTGTGTGTGTGTGTGTGTGTGTGTGTGTGTGTGTGTCTGTGTGTCTGTGTGTGTGTGTGTGTGTGTGTGTGTTTGCAAACAGTGATGAGTGTCCCTCATCATCCGTTATTCTTATTATTGCCAAAAATAAAAACAAATGAGGCTCATGATTACGTGTCCTCGTCATTAAAAGTAGATTTTGATCAAAGAACTGATTTTAGTTGTTGGGTATGATTACACACACACACACACACACACACACACACACACACAGTGATATATTCAGCTGTGAAGGTCAGTCATCAGGAGAGGTTTTCCACACTTGAGGGATGCCTAGAGCCATTTTTGGAAACAGCCATCCCTGTTTCCCTTGGCAACCAATCTTATCACTACCCTGTTTCACACACACACACACACACACACACACACACACACACACACACACACACACACATATATACAGTACACCAGCAAAGAGACAGGATGATCTATGTCCAAAGGGATCAATTTGCCAAGGGCATGTGCGTAGACACACACACACACACACACACACACACACACACACACTGACGTGCATTTGGACACACACACGCTAATCTTTGCAGTTCCAGTGGAAAATGTATTGTGATTAACAGCTGAGGAAAGAGAGAGAGAGAGAGAGAGAGAGACGGAGGATTTACTGTTGTCGTCTGAGCCGAACGAGTTGTCAGGTCGATTCTTCAAGATCAAGATGCTTCGGACCAATCAGGAAGCTGCGACTGGCAGTTATTCCCAGGATTGATTAATCTGAACACTAATTATGTTTGATGGATGGTTGAGTCTTGGAAATGTCCGGCAGTCAGGCCTGTTCCCTTTGAAACGAATGGAGATGAAAACTAGAGATTCAGAGGGAAGAAGAATAGATTTTAGTCTTTTATTCAACAAACTGAACTCAAACATTTAACATTCTTACAAATTACTTATTTCAAAAGTAATTTTTAGACATGAAAATATTTAATTTAGACAAAAGACTTGCCATGTGATTATAGATTACCTTACAAGTTTTTTTTTTTTTACACTGTCAAGTTTTATAGTGTAATAATGGAACTCATTCTTTGACGACATTTTGCTCGTTAAGTTTTCCCACATTCAATAAATTTAGTCGATTGACATAAATTAATTTAACCCCAATTAAATATTCTGTGGTTTCAGATGTGAGGATGTGTTGTAGGATTAGTTTTTCCAGTTATATCATGAAATTAAAGCACATTTCATGTAGTTTCACACAGAGAGAATGAACCATCAGCGTCACTGCAAGTACATGAATATTAAAAGTAATAAGTGTGTGTTTATATACTCTACGAGACAATTTTAGGCGACCAGGTTGTGGTTAAGGTTCGGGTTAGCGTTGGGTCAGGCCTGTGTATATGTGTGCGTGTGTGTGCGCTCATCCTCATTGTCCCACTAAGGTGAAAGGAGATAACATTAAGAGGAGTTACAAAGAGACGTAGAGAAAGAGGAGAGGAGGGAGCATTAATAAGTGATGGGCAGTTGAAATGGTGCCGTGTCTCTGTAGGGTTATCTACAGGGAGACTGTGTTTTAAGCACACATGTACACACACACACACACACACTCACACAGGGAGAGGACACAAGAGGGGGAGGCAGGGAGGGGGGGGGGGGGAGAGAAGCTCTTAGCCTTTACTGAGGCGCTTCGCCTGTCAGCACATATCTGCCTCAACGCATGAAGAGCCAAGAGGAAGAGAGGAGGAAAAAATGCTGGAGCGAAGGAAAAGACTAACTCAAGAAGGTGTTGGTGTATAAGTGAGCTGGAGTTAATGAGGGAGAGAGAGAGAGAGAGAAGGAGGGAGGGGGCGTCTCATCCTCTCCCTGCCTTAAAGACAGAGACGGTCGCTCTCTCTCTCTCTCTCTTCTCAGTGGCAACGCAGGCTGAGGAGGAAAAGCCCCGGAAACATTTATCTCCTTCTCTTTTCTCGCCACAGTCTCAGTATTCTCACCCGTATCCCCCGCTCTCCCTCCAGGTGATCACTCCGTTCCGTCGGCTCATCCTCTGCGCCGAGAACAGGAAAGAGATGGAGGACTGGATCAGTTCGCTGAAGTCCGTCCAGTCCAGAGAGCATTACGAGGTAAGAGCCCCCGTTTTTTTTCCAAATCAGCACATAGACAGATCCCAGTGAGTTTGTTAGTGTGTGTGTGTGAGCGAAGAGATGGAGAAGAAGAAGAAGAGGAGGAGGAGGAGAGAGATGCCGTGTGTTGAGGAGCAGTTTTTAGATTTCAGTTTTAACCAAACAGTCCTGCTGAGCATGAGAGAATCAAACGTACCCTGTTGGTGTTTTTGGATTCTATCACATCCAAGTGTTGGTTGGATGGTGACGAGCACAGATGGGTGTGGAAAGTACAATATGATGTGAGGCATGATACAGAAAACTGGGGACGTCACAAGTTGCTCATGCAGAAGCAACAAATTCCTGTTGATATTCCGAACCACAAAACCAGCAAACGCACACAGACACACTATGAAACTGTGAGAAACTGTGTAAAGAAGACAGACTGTGCGCACACCACAAAACATAGAACAGACACACACTGATCGGCACAAAAAGCATTTCTGATTCTGCATCACCCTGATTCTTTTGCTTTAAAACACACAAACATGCGGCCGATGCTTTTCGTTGATAAAATCCCAAAAACAAGCTTATCTGAATTTTTCTTTTTCATAAAATCTGCCTGTAACTGTTGAAGATGTTTCTCCGTCAGTGAGAGAGGGTGTCGATGGAAACCGGGGACGTGTGTTGACAGTGGGTTGTGTGCGAGCGCTCGGGGAGAAGGGGGAGCGCAGGAAGAAAGCACTGCTGCATTTTAATGGCTTTTATTTGGGAGGGAAGTCTTATATAAGACCCCATCCCCTCGCCCCCTTTACTGCACTGCAATGCAGCAGCACCCCCAGAGCTCACATACCACGGGGTGCACACGTGTGCACGCACGAACGCACACCAATGCACACACACACACACACACCTCTGCCAAGATGTCAACACAACAGCATTTAATTATCGTCTTGTGTAATGTGGCAGTGAACCTGAGAATCTGAGTGTCCCAGTTTGAAAAGTACCTGTTACGATTCTACTTATGAAACTGAAGCAGGGCTGCACCAGCTACTGCAACGCCCCCACGCGTATACAGTCCAACACTCACATCAACGTGCACTAACGTGGAAGAGTCCAGGAGGATGCGGCTGGCTTCTTCTCCTGTTTCAGGCAGTTTGCAGGTGGTGTCCTCATGATAGAGCAGAAACACCTCGAGGGACAGTGCAGGGAATCATCAGTATATGGGAAAGTTAATGTACGTGGAACTAGGAGTAGAGTTCATACCTCCGCAGTCCCCTGAGGAAACCACATTTAAATTCACTTGATCTGGATTTTTATTTAGATCTGCACCAACATGAATAAATATCAATCCTGTAAACATGCCCGACTTTTCTCATCGAGATCCATAAATTACGTGAGTCTGAGAAATCAACAAAATGCATCTTGATTCCCTCAATGTTAAAAAAAAAAGTGAACAAAGTTCCTGGAGGTGCTCCAGGATTTAAGAGGTTCTATCTTGGAGGTCAGTTGAGTAGTTTTTGTATAATCCTGCTAATTAACTGACCAGGTGAAAATATAGATGATGGAGATGTTGAAAGAAGTTGGTGCTGATTTGTGTCTTCTGCAGAAAACATGTAGAAATTTAATGCATTTATTCAAATTCTTTTAATTTCTCATATCGTACAGTTGTAGTCATTACGAAAACAACCAGTAACACTAATATGCATTGTTTTTATTTTGATATTGTGCCTTCCTGTGACTGTCATCCCCATCCTGCCAACCTGTTTTAACCTCTTCTTTGCCAGACAGCACAGTTTAATGTGGAACATTTCTCAGGGATGCACAACTGGTACGCCTGCTCCCACGCACGGCCCACCTTTTGCAACGTCTGCAAAGACAGCTTGTCTGGGGTCACGTCTCACGGCCTCTCCTGCGAAGGTAAGTAACGCGCTCGAACGCTGCACACATGCAAACCGTGGAACACATAATTGCTACTGTATTTGTTTTTTGGTGAAGTGCACACACTGCGTTTTTCTTACGTAACTGCCTTTAATCCGCGGCCTCTTGGAGCAGCGCTGGCTCATGGATAGACGTCTTCGTGTGGCTCGTCTATAGGTGCTTTGGAAGGTATATGATGATATGTGTGACTTGTGAGTCCCTGAGGTGACAAAAGTTCAAGTGGAGCAGATTGGAGGTGACGAGTCTGTGAAAAGCTCTGGGTTGCGGAGCGTCTGTCAAACTGTGAGCTTGAAGTGGAGGAAGTGCAAAGAGCTGCACTGCTGACACACACGAGCATAAGTCAGCCTGTAACCATACGTTTGATTATGTCATACTTTTTGCGAGAGTTGGAATGTTTGGATTTTATTTGAGCATATTGCATCATTTTCCCCATGTGACCAGGGGAAGGAGGTGTTAACGGATCTGTGTTAACGCCTCATCTGTGAGGAGTGTGTGTGTGTGTGTGTGTGGGTGAAGGTGTTAACACGGTGGGCTAATGCTATTTTTTGCCGTCTTTTAGCCGGTGTAAAGTCTCATTGACAGGCAGCAGACCTTAATGAGCACCATCTGCATATCCTCTCATTCTATTTTTGCTAATGTTCCTTTGTTGTGTGTGTGTGTGTCTGTGTGTGTGTGGAAGGCGTTGAGAGCCTCTCCACTCAGTGCTTATTATCCTCTACAATGAGGCCCTCTCATATCCAGAGCAGAAGGCAAAAGAATTAGATAAAGAGAAAAGACAAAGTCTAGAATGTCATCTAACTCTTGTGATCTAAACTGGCTTTCACACACTCACTCACACACACTCACACACACACACACACACAGACACACACAGACACACACACACTTTCAAACAATAGAGAACAATAGAAGATGCAGCTCAGACTGCAGCGCCTCCATCAAAACATGGAGTCGAGGTTCTCGGTCGAGAGCTCTGACCTTTTGTCGCAGTCAGATTGAGTAATAGATCCCGTTGTTAACGAGTGGGACAAAATATTTATACTTCAATATATCAGCGTCGTGGCTCATGAGATGCAATTATCTAAATGCTGGCGCCAAATGTCAATATTTATTTTGTTATCCATATACAGGGTATTCTTCTGCATGATTCATTCTTATATGATTTTCTTGCAATGTATAAATCATCGTATCGTGAGTTACCCTTTGATTCCCTTCAGCCCACTGTCGGACTCAGTCAAATAAGAGACAGAGCAGAAAGTGAGGATGGAGGAGAGATGGAGGAAAGAAAGAAAGAAAGAGAGAGGGAGCAGAAGAGTGTCTCTATTAAAACGTGGAGAGCAGCCAGCCAAACAGTTTCACAGCAATCAACGCAGCTTAAGTTTCCTTCGATTTCCTGCGCAGGACAGACAGTGGGGATTGATCTGCGCTACACACACACACACACACACACACACTCACACACACTCACTCCTGTGCTCTTCTGTCTCCACCCTCACACACACTCGCAGGTCTACACACACTGGTTTGGTCGAGCTTGTGAATGCTCAGGGTAAATCCTGCTCGGCCATTAACAGACACCGGTATCATGTCCTCTGAATTCTCTTAATGCTCTGCTAATGCTCGCTAACAGCATTTAGTGGTAGACAAGATTGAAACATCGATTGTTGCTCCCGGATATGACTTTGACTTAATTTGTATATCTTGCGTAGATTGACTAATGGCAATGCTGTGTGTGTGTGTGTGTGTGTGTGTGTGTGTGTGAGCCAGGGTGGGGTGGCTGGAAGCAAAGTTCCCAGAGCAGGCTGCAGACATTATTCATGACTGAGCTAAGTGCCTCGTCTCTAATGGAGACAGAGAGCGATGCCCACCTGTCTGCACGTCTCCATCAGACACACTGTGTTTACATTTCACTCATTTAAATTTCTTATTCACAGCAAAGTTGCATTAAGCTCATTAAAATCCAATGTGGGGACGATGTTTCAGTGAAAGGCCTCTCATGCATACGGAGTCAAACATAATAGATTTATATGACGGGATGAAAGTTCAAGTTTCAAAACTTAAAATAAATTAATATACTTAATTTATTGTGATTATTATTGATATTTTTACAGTTTAACCATGAACTTTAACACACATAACGAGAAAACACAAATACAACCAAATATGTCAAAACTTGAATGAAAAGAAAATGAAGTTATTCATCCTGTAAAATTAAAAGTTTTGGTTATCGGCAAACGACAGTTGCAGATTCTGAAGTGTCCGTGTTCACTGATACAAACTGAGGCTCAACTGTGATTGTTGACCTGTTGAAGTGGAAAGAAAAACAAACATTATCGGTCAAGTGGTTTGTTTTATCGTAGCCTGCTCTGCTAATGTGTCGAGGTTACGCGTGTTCCACTGACGATAGAGCTGGCTGTTTGTAGCATGTTACAGAAACACGTGCATGTGCATCAGAACCTGGGCACGCGTGTGGGTGTAACACTGAGACTCTGCTGCAGGTCTGTGTGTGTGATGCAGGGTTTAGGTCTTTTTCTACCTGGGTGGATTTGCTTCTGTGTGTCAGATGCAGAAGGTATAAGTGCAGCTCAGGTTAGGGATTACGCCCACTGACGTCTCATCAGAGCCTGATTCATTTAGAACACAGCGGTTTTCAGGGGGTGTCTGTTTCTGAATCACGCATCAGAGATTCCAGAGTGGAAAAAAAAAAAAAAATCTATGAAATGTTGCATTGAAGGTTTTAAATGGATTTATAATATTTTTATTGTTTCATAATTAAATATCACTCCGCTTCAATCAAGCTGCTCATCAAAGCATTTTCTGAATTTGTATCTTTCGTATGAATCTGCCGCTTTTAAATGTGTGTCAAACGTTTGTTTTTCAGTTTGCAAATTCAAAGCCCACAAACGCTGCGCGGTCAGAGCCACTAACAACTGCAAATGGACGACTCTGGCCTCCATAGGGAAGGACATCATCGAGGACGAGGACGGGGTGAGTTCTCAGTTTCAAGATTTTGAATATTATCACAGCGAATCCTCTTCACACGCAACTCTCCGAGGGAGGCGATGGAGAGGAGTGTTTCCAGAGGGCAGTGATAGAAGTAGACGAGCATTTCCCTTCCCTTGAACTGTGTGTGTGTGTGTCTGTGTGTGTGTGTTTGTGTGTGTGCACGTGTGTGTTCAACCAACAGATTGCGATGCCTCACCAGTGGCTGGAAGGGAACCTGCCCGTCAGTGCCAAGTGTGCCGTGTGTGATAAGACATGTGGCAGCGTACTGAGGCTGCAGGACTGGCGCTGCCTCTGGTGCAAAGCGATGGTACGTCACATGTGCGCTGCATGAATTTAAAAAAACGCTATTTAAATATGAATTAAATCCCACGAGAAGAAAACATTTAAATTGTTAAAATGCAGCAGAAAACCTCATTTCAAATTCCACTTCCACAGTCTGACAACCACTGTTAACACACAATATGGTACAAATCAACGAGAATAAAATCAAATAAATAGAAATGCTTTGTTTTCTGGCAGCTTCTTCTTTCTGAGTTTCAGGATTAGTATAAACGTGCTGGTTCAGTCTCTGTTTCTTTTTTTAATCTCCACACCTGAGGGAAACTTTACGTCATTTCTGTTTCATATTAAATAAAGATCATGAATCATAAACGTTGTATTTGCTGTCGTTCCCCCAGGTGCACACAGCCTGTATGGACCTGTACCCTCGCAAGTGTCCTCTGGGTCAGTGCAAAGTCTCCATCATTCCTCCTACAGCGCTCAACAGCATTGACTCAGACGGTAAGCACCCCCTACACACACACACACACACACACACACACACACACACACACACACACACACACAATCACCCATGCAATTACTCTGACTCTCTCACGGGGGTCAGAGGTCGATGCCAATCAGCACCTATGAGCCGTCGTGTCTCAGAGGCGGATAGATGAGATTTCACTCCAGGTGGTCTTCTGATGTCATCTCTGCTCCGTCACATGCGTGGACGGTGACGTCAGAACGGAGAGAACGAGGGACGGTGACGGTTGATCAAGATGTCACGGTCCATCCAGAAACACAATAATTCACACACACACACACTTATACACACACACCTTCTCTTGACGCACACTTCTGTTGTGCGCTGCAGGAAAGACAGTGTTGTTAGTTTCCCTGTAATGACGTCGGCCTCAGATCCATAGTTTCTTATAAGCTTCCTGTGGCTGAAACGTGGACTTAGAGGAAGCGACGAGTCACAAGTATGTACTCCGGGAAATTGACGGTTTCTCGAACAGCGAGGTTAAAAATAGGTCGTGTGACAGGTCGGCACACACCTTTTCTAAAAAAGATCCTCGAGACAAGATCTGAGAGCGTGAGAGGAATTTAACATTTTGTGTGTGTGTGTGTGTGTGTGTTTGCCAGAGCCCACATTAAACTCATTCTAGATGGAGATCAGCACCTGCAAGACGGACTCAAATAAGCGTGTGTGATTGGATTACTGTGACACACACACACACACACACACACACACACACACAGACACACACACACCCTGGCATCGGCTAATTGGTTGATGGATAAGCATGAGGCAGAGAAAGGGAGGATAGGGAATCCAGATGAAAGGAGGAGGATAAGAAGAAAACAGAATAAGGAATCATCCTTCATGTCTCCCTCTCTCCCTCTGCCCTTCACTCGCTCCTCACGTGCCAGGCTCCCTCTGCCCAAATGCAGGCTGGGAAGAGGGGGAGTTCGGTTGTAATTGGCTGGGGGGGCAGGCAGCAGACTGCAGCACGTGCCGTAGCGTCGTGACTCCCCTTCCCTCCCCTCCTGCTTTCGTTTGTCTCTCTCCTCCTTCCTTCCACTTGCCCTCCCTCTATCCATCCTTCACTGACAAGATCCCAGAGAGAGAGAGAGAGTGGGGGTGGGGGGGGGCTAAAATCGAAGAGGGTAGACAGAGATTAGAGAGCAGGAGGAGGAAGAGGAGGGGGAGGAGGAAGAAGGGAAAAGAGGGGATAACAGCACCACACACAAGGTGATGTGCACATTTTGTTGTGCTCCCTGAAATCAGCCACAACAGATGAGTGTGTTTGTGTGTTCGTGCTCCACAACGGAGCAAAAACGTGTTTTTGACACGTGCCGAGCTCCCGTGTTGTTATTCCGCTCAGTCTCACGCTCGCACTCGATGAGGTTGTTTCATGGTGACAGAGGAGTTTCACACCAGCCGCTGCATCCAGCAGAGCTGCTCCTTGTTTGAGCTGCACCCTGGGGACTGCACAGCGTTAAAGGGACAGTTCAGTCAAATAAGACAGATGTGATTCTGGGCCCTCAGTGATTTCCAAGTGCTCAAAGCGTTTAAACGTGTTTTTCTACTGTTGCCGTGTCTCCTCAGGCTTCTGGAAGGCAACCTGTCCTCCGTCATGTGCCAGTCCCCTCCTGGTTTTTGTCAACTCCAAAAGTGGCGACAACCAGGGGGTGAAATTCCTGCGGCGCTTCAAGCAGCTCCTCAACCCGGCACAAGTCTTTGACCTGGTCAACGGGGGGCCGCACCTCGGGTGAGGAAAACTAAAACAGCCTCCAAAGTATGACATGTTTAGGACCAGAGACGTAAAACATCGTTACACTTGTTCAGCATTTTATGTCACCGGGGGAGAAACGGAGACCTGCAAATGAATGACTTCCAAACATCTGTGTGTTGTGTGTGTGTGTTTCAGTCTGAGGCTGTTTCAAAAGTTCGACAACTTCCGGATTCTGGTGTGCGGGGGTGATGGCAGTGTGGGCTGGGTCCTCTCAGAGATCGACAAACTCAGTCTACACAAACAGGTAACACACGTGTGTCGAACACATCCGCAGAAAAATTAAAGTCGTTTCTGCTGAATTAAAATGAATTAAATGCAGAAATTGTCAGAATGGGAGATAGAAAATGATGTGTCTTTGGTCGATGCACCCGTTGAGCTTTTTGCCTTTGCTGCTGGCCGGCTTACATAAAGACACGCTCTCATTATACACACACGGGCGGCCATGCACAGACACACACTGAGCTCATTTTGAATGCTTCAGGCTTCCTGATGCCAAATAAAGCCCCTGCGTGTGTTTCAGTGCCAGCTGGGGGTGCTGCCGCTGGGCACGGGTAACGATCTGGCTCGGGTCCTGGGCTGGGGCCCGTCCTGCGACGACGACACCCAGCTGCCCCAGATCCTGGAGAAGCTGGAGAGGGCCAGCACCAAGATGCTGGACCGCTGGAGCATCATGACCTACGAGATTAAGATCCCGCCCAAACACAGCTGCCCCACCACGCCTGAGGGAGCCAACGACTGCCAGGTACTCACAGGAGCTGACAGATATTCACACGCATCACTAGACACAATCAGAGCAGCAGGCGTCCAGACGGACAGACGTGGGCAGGAGGGAGGAGAGCAACCTGCTGCAAACAGCATCTGACATTTTCAACTCTACTGCACCACAGCTTCGGTTCTGAAGCAGACAATGGAAAAGAAACTCACCCAAAATGTCCTGCAGGTTCTTTACATTCTGAACATACAGGTTCTGAAAAGTACGAAAGAGAAAATGGAAGAACCTCTGCTCGTATTTTAAATGCTTACTACGTCGATAAAGTCTCAAACATGGTACTTTCTCAATATAAGTGCAGTAAACTTACATTTTAGATATATTTTTAAATCTGTTTTTCTCTCCAGTTTCATATTTCTGCCTACGAAGACTCGGTCGCTGCCCACCTCACAAAGATCCTCAACTCCGAGCAGCACTCTGTGGTCATCTCCGCCGCCAAGTAAGTGACTCGTACATGGCGGCGTGACCACGAACACACGGACGAGAATCAACACAAGATACAGAATAAAGACTAAAATGTTCATTTTAAACATGACTATGAGTTTCATGAGGATTTGAGCTCTAGTGTTAAACTATATTTTTATGTGCTCCCTCAGCTTTTCTTTGATTAACATTTTAACAAATAGCTCTAAAGAGTTCTGCCTGTTTTTTAGGATCCTTTGTGAAACGGTGAAGGATTTTGTTGCCAAAGTGGGAAAAGCTTACGACAAAAGCACAGAGAACGCAGAGGAGTGTGACACCATGTCTCTCAAAGTAAGTCTCAAATAAAACACCGAACCTCAGAATGTCCTCAAAGAGCATTACAAGAAACTCCTCCTCTGTGTCCGCCAGTGTGCCATCCTGAACGAGAAACTGGACTCGCTCCTCCACGCCCTCAACACCGAGAGCCAGGCTCTGCCTCCGCTGCCCCACTCCACTCCTCCTATAGTGGAGGAGGAGCAGGAGGAGGAGGAAGAGGAGGAGGAGGAGGCCAGCGAAGAGAGCCTGACGGAGCTGAAGGAGAAGCTGGAGGAGGAGGAGACGGAGAAAGGAGGAGGATGCGGCAGCTCCCAACACCAGCTGTTCAAAAGCAGGGAGCAGCTGATGCTCCGGGCCAACAGTCTGAAGAAAGCTGTGAGACAGATCATAGAGCAGGCGGAGAGAGGTACTACACACACAGTACACACGTTTATCAGCTGTAAATGAATACATGAATTATTGTACTCTCCATCCCTTCTCATGTCTCTGTCCATTCAGTGGTTGACGAGCAGAACTCCCACACGGAGGACACCGAGCTGCCGTCTCCCCTGGAGTTCAGGAAGGACAGCGAGGAGGAGAACAGGGACAGTGAGAAGGATGAAGACACCAAGGAACTGGAGACGCTGCCATGTGAGTGCATCATTGACCAGGAGGAGGCTCGGACGTCTCCTCCCTCCTCCTGAACCCATGCAAACCTTTTACCCATTGTCCCTTTACAAAACTCCCAACCCGTCCAGTCCGGCCTGTTTGATGCTCCACCAGCTGATGTCACCGTCACATTCATTCCCCTTCTCTCCTGTGAGAGCGGGAGAAAGTTCTTTTCTTGTGAAAACATGAGAAAACACAAACGATATAAAAGCCTCTTTAATGGAGTAGTGCTGGAATAAGATTTTCCACAGATCCAATGGGAAATTGCACAGGATTCAAATATCGCCACCTTGTGTTTACTGAGCTCTCTGCACCACAGAGAACCAAACGCACAGCTAATGGGAAAAAAAAAAAAAAAGGGCTGCTGACGCAAATCATGTTTCCTGTCATAAACAAACCGGAGGATTTAGAGCTAAAAGTGTGTGGAGAAACTCCTCCACCGCTTCCACTTGCACCAGGACGAATTCTTTCTCTCCATCTTTACTATCCACAAGAGTCTGTAGCGACTAAACTGGTAATAAACTGTTGTGGCTGTGGAAACTGTGGCAGCAGGGCCTCCGTGATGTGTCTGAATGCACATGCATGTTATTGTGTAAATGTGTCGTGTGCATCAGCAGCAGGATGTGTTATTGTCTTAGGGGCAGAAGTTCTTCCTGTTTATCATGAGGCTGCTTCCTTCCTTCCACACAGTTTTCAGCCGCTGGACGACCAGGAGGTATCAGTCGAACCCTCTGCTTTTGCATCCTCTCCTTGTTTCCTCTCGTGGCCTCCTTACTCCTTCCTGACCTGGACACAAAAAAAACAAAAAAAACAACACAGAGTGAAGTTAGGGTTAAAATAGATTTTTCAGCAAGTGCGGGTCTCCCAATCTGTCAATCGTGCACGTGTTTGAGTCTGTGTTGCTATGGTCGCTCCGTCTGGGCGGCAAACGCGAAACATTCAGGTGCAGTCACGTGGAAAATGTTTATCTGCTGAAAGCTGAAGAGAAGAGAAGGGATGTGAAGCGGCACAGAGGCTTCAGTAACTGTGCAGTTATAGAATAGACAGATATTTTATATCTGCATTATTTTGATAAGGCTCTCATATCCTGTTAGTACCTGTGCAGCTCTGAATCCTTCAAATTAAGAAGGTTCATCTGCACAAATATGACTAAAATAACAAAATGTGTGTAAGAGTGAAATAAAAATGTTGGTGTGGACGTGTGTCTCCAGCTGCCAAGAGTCCCTGTTCTCCGACGGAGAGGAGGGTGAGCCGCAGCACTCAGTCCTACGGCTCCTTCACCATCACGCCATTTACCACCAGCAAGGAGAACCTCCCCGTGCTCAACACACGCATCATCTGCCCTGGTAAACACACACACACACACACACACACACACACACACACACGTTGAAGTATCAGTGTGAGTCTGTCCTTGTGTTTCTTTTATTGTCAGGGGATGAAAATTTTTTTGCATGGATGCTCTGACATATAACATCTTGTCGTGTGTGTGTGTGTGTGTGTGTGTGTGTGTGTGTGTGTGTGTGTGTGTGCAGGCTTGCGGGCAGGTCTGGCTGCCTCCATCGCTGGCAGCTCCATCATTAGTAAAATGCTGCTGGCGAACATCGACCCCTTCGGAGCCACACCCTTCATCGACCCCGACCTGGATTCCCTGTAAGAGCCTCTCTCAGTTCTTCATCCCTTCTTTATCACGATGTCACGTCACTCTCACTTCTCTTCTTCTCTGTCGTTAAACGCAGAGAGGGCTACATGGAGAAGTGTGTGATGAACAACTACTTCGGAATCGGCCTGGATGCTAAAATCTCCCTGGAGTTCAACAACAAGCGAGAGGAGCATCCAGAGAAATGCAGGTGAGACACGTTTCCTTCACACACTCTGATGCTGCGTGTTTTCTTCACTATGACTCTTAAAAAAAGAAATATAATCACTGCTCTTAATGCATGTTGTATTTTACTGAGTGAGAAACACTTACTGGCACGTGGGCGGTTTATAACTTGGTTAAACCTACCATCCATTACTTTGCACTTTCCTCACCGCCCACACTCTTCCCAGATATTCTCCCGCCGACCGCTTCCAGTCAGTGCTTTTCAGCTAATACTTTTTTCTACTCACCCTTTGCTCTGCTCCTTCCTACGCAGGAGTCGGACCAAGAACATGATGTGGTACGGAGTGTTGGGCACAAAGGAGCTTCTGCAGAGAACGTACAAGAACCTGGAGCAGAAGGTCCAGCTCGAGGTGAGACAGGAGGAAGAAAAACACAGAGAAGGTTTTTAAAAAAAGATGTGGTTGATGCATAACTGCCCCAAAAACTCTGTAGATTCCACCCAGACAAGTTATTTAGTTGAGGAGGTGATTCGACATTTCTCGCCGCACTAAAACCTCCAGAAACACTTTTTACACATCTACACATTCTGCAACCACTCAACGTATTTCACTCCACAAATATATTCAGGAGCTGATTGGGACTAAACAGCGTTTCCAGAACATCGGCCCCACACTTGTTCAGTCAGAACAGAAACCACGTTCAGCCCAGCGGAAGCTGTGGTCGTGTGGTCAGGTGTTGAGAGTCATGCACTGATGTTTTTTATGTCCTGAAAAACCACATCGTGAGGAGTAAAAAATACTGTGATGGGTTTGTGAGACTATTAAAGTTGAAGTCATGTAAAAATGTGTTAAAGTACTTCAGGTTACTGTAGTTTCAAGTGCAATTTATTTAAGGACTTTTATATTATCTCCGTGATATTATAATAATATATCTGCTACACATGAAATGAGAATCATTTTCATTTAAGTTTTGATTTTATGCTGCTGTAAAAGGGATATAGAGAGTTTATATAGCAGCACTGACCCACAGCAGAAATGGAAATATTGACAATGAATCTGTAAAGCAGAGAGGAAAACGTGAATCTACTTTATTTAGAGTCCATTTTGTTAGATTGCACATTTATACAAAAGTTGATTAAAACTAGAAACAAACGGTTGTGAAATGAGATGTTCATCCCTCCCTCTGGTTATTTGTCTCAGTGTGACGGACAGTACATCCCCCTGCCCAGCCTTCAGGGTATCGCTGTGTTAAACATTCCCAGCTACGCAGGCGGGACAAACTTCTGGGGTGGCACCAAGGAGGATGACGTGAGTACATGTACAGCCCGAGATGTTCCCTCTGTGTAATGTTCCATCCCGTGAGCCGCTCCGTCGGTCGGACTCACGTCACCTCTCAGAAGGAAAAGGAACGTTTTCCTCCTCAGGCTGATGTCACAAATTCTCCAGGCTCCTGGATCAAGGCTCCATCTCCTTTTCTGATCCCGTCTCATATTCCTCTCTGCGTCTGTGTGAAGACAAAGCTGCATCCTGCTTTGACCCCGTTAGTCTGTAGGTAGAGAGGAGGGGCAGCGTTACAGAGACGTTATTGCTTTGTTTGTTTAAGGCTCCGAGCACAAGAGCAGCTGAGGGATCAGAGTGTCAGTTTGCACACACACACGCTCACACATGTGAATGTAAGACCAGGCACTTACACACACACACATGCATGCACACTCAACCCTCAGTGAGCCCCTGCAGAGGTTTCCCTTGGACACATATAGTCTGTGCATTTGCTGTTATGTAACTGTTTGGCTGGAGAGGAGGAAACGGGGAGTTCAGTGGAACTTGTCGTCATTGCGTGTGCACACACACACACACACACACACACACACACATGTAAACATATAGGCCTGCCTGTGACGTGGTCTGATCGTACATTTTGTTATCTGATCTGAAGTTCCGCTGTAAATACAGGTTTCAGCATTTGCAGAACTTCCCGGTAAATATGACTTGATTCCCATCTAGTGGCCGAGGGCCCTCAACACAGCCGATCACGTTCTGTGATCATTTGATCCTGAGTGAGACGGTTGTTGTTTTCTTCTCTCCCTGCGTCTCATTACCGCTTTGACCTTTTCACGAGCAGTTTGTCTGCGGAGATCGATGTCGGAAAGAAACTATTCATTTCATTCAGGCTCCAGATGAAGACGGAGGTTTATTTTAAATGTATCAGGACAGAGATGGACAAAGAGGCTAGGCTGTTGATATTCTGTGTTTTTCTCAATGTCAACAATGAATAATGAATTGAAAAAGAAAAATATAGAATAGTTATTTTTATGTTTCGGTTGATTATCACAATCAAGAGATGCAACATGATGGAGCTCACACTGCTCCTGAACGGCATGATTGTGTTGTGCAGATCTTCTGTGCTCCATCGTTCGATGATAAGATCCTGGAAGTTGTGGCCGTGTTTGGGAGCATGCAGATGGCAGTATCCCGAGTCATCAAACTGCAACACCACCGCATCGCACAGGTGAGAACGCACCAAAAACTACAGTAGCTCATAACTCCGCCAAGGCCCAACAGACCCCCACCCTCCTCGACGGAGGTAGCGATAAATATACTCAGAAGAAGATGAACATCATCTAATCTGTGTTTCTTTGACTGCTTTAGTGTCGAACCGTGAAGATTACTATCCTGGGCGATGAAGGTGTTCCCATCCAGGTGGACGGAGAGGCCTGGATCCAGCCGCCCGGCGTCATCAAGATCCAACACAAGAACCGGGCTCAGATGCTCACCAGAGACCGGGTGAGACGCAGAGTTCGAGGAATATGAGACAAAGTTTTACAGGAACTAGTTCAGACGATGAACTTATTCTTTGATTTGGCCTGCAGGCGTTTGAGAACACGCTGAAGTCGTGGGAGGACAAGCTGAAGTACGACAAGCCTCCTCTGCGGCCTCACCTGTACCCGCAGCAGTCTGTGGATCTGGCGACAGAGGAGGAGGCCGCTCTGGTGCAGATGTGCGCACGAGCTGCAGAGGAGCTCATTACGAGGTAAATATACAGCCGCGTGAATATCAGGTCGCACTGCAGAGGTTTTTATTGAAAAATGAAAAGTCTCTGACGTGTTCTGTCTCTAATCACAGGATCTGTGAGGCTGCGAAGACCAACGGGCTTTTAGAGCAGGAGCTGGCTCACGCTGTTAACGCTGCATCACACGCTATCAACAAGACTCACCCCAAGTTTCCAGAGGTTTGTCATCAACACACATCACACAACATAAAAAATTCACTCTGCTTTGAGAAACGGGAAGTTTGCTCAGCTGCAGCTCAGACGAATTCAAACAAACATTTATTAAAACCATAAAAGGACGAGTTTGATTCAAACAGCTTCCAGAATTTGTTGTGTTTTTATTCTGATGTGTGTGATTTTACTAAGCATCTGTTGTGTCTCTTGTCTCCAGAGTCTGGCGAGGAACACGGCTATAGAGGTGGCCAGCACCGTCAAAGCTCTGTACAACGAGACCGAGTCTCTTCTGCTGGGCAGAGTCTCTCTGGTAAAACTGACTTTATCATTATAGTAATTCATTTATTTGACTCTGACTCATGTAAAGTTTCAAACACAATGTCGTGTCAAATGTCTCATTTTCATACATGTCGCTGATCTCCGCTGGTTGGTTTTTTTTTTCCCGGTGCAGCAACTGGACCCACCAGAGGAGGAGCAGCTGTCCGGTGCTCTGCAGAGCGCGGAGCTGGAAATGGCCAAACTGGGAGAGATCCCGTGGCTCTACCACATTCTGCAGCCTAACGACGAGGAGGTGAGCGTCAGACACAGGCATGAACATGTTCACAAGCTGCCCTTACAACAGAGTGCAGCAACTACAGAAGTCGATTTATACAATAACAAAAGGAAAAAATCTTATCGGCTGATTTTTATCAGCCTCTAGTAGTTATTACAAGTTTCCTTTGTAATATTTCTATAGCACAGTGTGCAAACTGAACGCTATCTGCACATATACACATTTATGTCTTTGTTGTAACATGGCTCCAGGTAACGAGAGAGCTGAGTAGCTAAATGAAAGGCTATAGGTTGACTGTGCTTATGTACCAGGACCACTCTCTGGGTTACGGCAAGAGGAACAGTCGCAGCAGCATGTTTCGCATAGTCCCCAAGTTCAAGAAGGAGAAGGCCGCCAAGAAGACGAGTCCACAGTCAGGTAGGGCCGCGCCCACTCTCCCCCTCAGTGGTCAACAGACTGGACGGAGGGCGGAGTCTGTCCCGTCTGAACGGGAAACGTCATTCACGCTGCTCGTCAAAGTTTAGCTGCTTTACATCGAGTTGCTGGTGCTTTTAATTTGAAAGGATGGCAGTAATAGACTTTAATGACTGTAAATAAAGATGGACGACGCGTCTGCATTTCCTCCCACTATCCAAATATGAAGACAAAGTATCTCGGGGGTAGGGGCCGGCATCCTGAGCTGGTATCCAGGTAACACTCGACCAATCACCTCCGAGGTGACGTGTCGGTTACAGTCCGTTCTTCAGAGCATCGGCTGGTGTCCGGACATTTCTCGTCCCATCTGTTAACATGGAGGTGACGGGGTTAATGAACTACTCTGCAGCCAGCCACCAGGGGGCAGTCCAGATGATTTGGCATCACTTTTTGGGGCTGGCCATGTCGTCCGTCTTTATTTACAGATTGTGGAGGCAAAGAAGACGTTTGGCAGGAAGTGCTGCCATCCTTCATTCATCCAATGATAAAACTGACCACTGTGCTTAAACCGCACACACACGCACACACACACACACACACACACACACACAGAGACACACACACACACACACACACACACAGACACAGACACACACACACAGACACACTCAAAGTCAACATACATGTCCACCATCATATCACCGTTCATAACAGAATCATTCCGCTGCAGAAACACAAAGTTGTGTGTGTGTTGGAAGTGTTGTCTCCCACAGTCAGACCCCAACCATCAACATCCACCTCCTCCTCCGCTCCACTCATGCTCTCCTCCACCCGTCAACATGGCTCCCGAGGCCTCAAAGTCGAGAGCAGAACAAGGAAAACCCCGCGGGGGATCAAACGTGTCATTTAAACACCAACAAGCCAGAAATAAAGACTCAGATTCAGATGTAGGGTTAGAGGTGTGAGCCCTTCCTCCTCTCATGGCGGACTGCAGACCGCACAGGCTTCCTCCTCCCTTTACCTCCTCCTATCTGTGTTTTCTGATCCGGTTCATACAGTGTGCATGCCCCCCCCCCCCCCAATCTTCCTGGAACGCCACTGGCCTTGTTCTGACCAACCTTTGGCCTCTGTCATACTCCTCCCTCCTCCGCCAGCTGCCGCCACCGCTCTCCCTCTTCACTTCCTCTTTGACGCTCTCCCCCTTCCTCCCTTTCCTTCAGTGATTCACCACCGTTTGTGTCCATTTCTAAGTTTGTGTGTGAGTGTGAGAGGACGACGGATGGGACAGCGTGTATCCCTGCGAGGCGCTCTGAGCCTCTCTCTGCTCCGTGTGTGTGTTTGTGTGTGTGCAGTGGAAAGATGGGGCCCAGAGGAGGTGGGCGTCTGGCTGGAGCAGCTGAGTCTGGGGGAGTACAGAGACACCTTCATCCGCCACGACATCAGAGGCTCGGAGCTGCTGCACCTGGAGAGGAGGGACCTGAAGGTACGCACACTCACACCTCAGTCCCTCTGTGAATCTGTGTGAACCCTCTCCTCCAATCAGCTCTTTCTCTCTGTTTCCACCTCTGACGCTCTTTAACCTGTCAGACGTCTCCCCGTTGTGCCACCGCTCGCACTGCGCTGCACTGCTCTGCTTGGCTTCTTCTGTCTGATCGTTGCTTTGTGAACGAGACTCGCTGTGACCCACTAACACTGTGCATCTGCTGAGAGGGGAAGCCTCCGGGGCTGGGGAGGGAGAGGCTGAGCGGAGCTGGGCCGGTGGTAGAGGCTCAGACTCAAGAGGAAGATTCAGTCCTGTGGAGTTTACAGGAGGTTTTAATTATGAATGAACCTGCATTTGATTTTTTTTCTGATTCAACGGACGTTTGAGTCCCGTCTTCATCCTCAAACAAGAAAGATAGAACGTGAAGTTACGAGAACACGAACACCTGAATGAGCTGCAAAGAACTGAGAACAGCCAAAGAACAGTTTGAATATATATAAAGTTTAAACAAGTAATAAATGATTGAAGAATAATTCATCAGTAGCTGCCTCGACCAACGAGGTTCTGTTTTCACACCTGTTGTTTGTTTATGACCAAGATTACACAGAAACACCTGAAATCGCTTTTATAAGATTGTGAGATCAAACAGACTCGCAGTTGTGAAAAGTATTTTGCGGTTAATGGAGATGGGAGGAGAGGCAAACATGGATGAAGATAAAAACTGATTTACTTTATTCAAATTGTGACAAAGTTAAAAGAAACAGGGTTGAAGTTTGAGTTAAAGAACATCCACAGAGTGCAGCATGGAGAGAAGTGCAGCTGCTGGAGGTCGGTAAAGATTTTAAACTGCTGTTATTCAGAGAAGTAAAGTGAATGGACACAAATGACATGACGGTCAACCACCCATCACGCCGGTTGGGGGGTGGACACATCAAACACAGTTCATCCTGCGGGTGGGACGAACGTCAGGACCGAATGTCACAATAGATGCTTCACTCAAAGCCAGAAACGGTGAACCTCATCACAGCCATCGTGTGTGAACCGTGGTTATTTGTACATGTTCATCCACACAGACCCTCAAACACGGCAGCAACATGGAATCTTTTTATTTCTCCGGTTCATGTTAGATTTATCCTCCAGATAAGCTGCACCCACACATCAGATAATATTTGAAATAACCACGTTTTAAAAACTTAATACAATTCACGTTATGCTTCAAGGAGATATATTATGTTTTCATGTTTTGTGTCAATGTAAAAGTTCTGGAAAAGTGAAAAACTTCGAACGCAAACAGCTGAGAAGGTCATTCTTGGTTTCCTTGTGGAGGAAATCTCGGAGGTAAATGTTCGGAGGCCGAGAGAACTAAACGCACTGAAATCAAGAAAACGACTTAATCAATTTGACGACACATGCGAATACAGAAGCACGTTGCAAATAGTGAAAATGACAACGAAATGTTTCCAGTGGACCCAAACAAAGTGATGAACCTGCTGTAGTTGGACATATTTCACTTGTTTTTACAAGATTAGGTTAATTAAATGTTTTATATTCCTTACACTTAGGTTTTACATGTTACTTACTGATGCCTACTTTGACTCTTGCTGCTGTAATACTGCAAATCTCCCCATTGTGGGACTAATCAAGGATTTTCTTATCTTGACAAACATGTCTTCTTACATTTTTAAGTGAGACAACCAACGATCAGCTGCTGCATCTGTAGAGAACTTTAAGATCCGTTGTGTCACTGTCTTTTTAATAAGGCGGAGTTTATGTACACATTGCTGCTGATTGGACAAGACCCCTGACACACCCACTATTCGAGAGAAAAAAAAACATGTTCAACTGTAGAAAAACCGAAACGCAAAACGTTCTGAGAGTGAACGTGTCCCCGGAGGTCAATATGTCCGACACGTACAGGAAGAAGCTAACCAATCAGAGCAGACTGGGCTTTATCAGGAGGGGGAGGGGTCTTAAAGAGACAGGAACTGAAACCAAGTGTTTGGGACAGAGGCTGAAAAGAGGAGCGGCAGCGATGGACAGTCTGAGGAAAGTGACGTCCAACCAATCTGCTTCAGACATTTACGTCTGATGCTTGTTATAAATGTTTTTCTCTGTGTTTGAATCTGTCCGTCTTTTTCCTCCTCCTCAGGATCTGGGGATATCGAAAGTGGGTCATATGAAGAGAATTCTCCAGGGAACTAAAGACCTGGCCAAGGCCTCCATGGTTGACCTCTAACCCAGGAGCTGTAGCGACTGGTGGGGGAACAAGAAACAAACTTTCCCCTCATGTCAGTGGAAGAGTTTGGAAGTGTCGTGAAGGAGAAGAGAGCTGGAGAAGAGAGCTGGAGTGTTTCTCTCTGCCGAGGCTGAACCTTTGTGACGTCGTGAACAAGATACTTACGCATGTTTGTTTGTGCTCCGGTGCCAATGGAGGAAGTTGATGGAAGTTGTAAAACGACGTGGATCTTAACAAACAAGCTAAAAAAAAAGAAAAAAAAGAAGCCATTTCTGAGTTAATAACCATTTCTAGCACACAACCAGGTATGCAACTAACCATTACTGTTCACAGGAGACTCGTCGTCCGAGTTCCCATAACTAACTAGTAGCAAAACCAGGACTTCCATGAGTGTGGGGTTTAGTTTGAGTTCAGTTCAGAGTGCGTGTGACGACGTTTGCTGGATCTCACGTCACACGGCTGCAGGCGCACTGACGCAGATACAGGGAGGATAAACCTGTAACTCGAGTGTGGGTGGAAATCTGGAAGGTTTCTGAAAACAGCGGGATACTGTCGCATGCTATGCTTGCTCAACCTTAGATATGTTTAACTGCATGATTAGTGTCTCGGTTTTTTTCGTGTGCTAAATAACACTTGAACAAGTTTTACATGACTTAAGTATTACGATGCCATTTGTTACTACTGAAAGCATCTTTTTGGTCTAAATCAAACCTTTTTTCTAGCTTTAATTTATTTTGTTTGCATGATAATGACGTGTCAATGATTTGTGTCACGTGCCATATTTTCAGTCATTTCGTGTGAGCTGTGCTTTATTGGTAGACATAAGAGTTTTTATTTTTTATTTTAGAAAAGCTGTTGTTGAGGTTTGAATATATGGATTTAATATCTGTAAGTGGATGTGAACATCAGTACCAAAGTGAATGTCTTTGAAAACATCATCGTCTGATGACTTTGTTCAGATCACAACTCTTTTATTTAATAGACGAGCAGATCTTAGGTCTTAATTCCAGTTAAAGTTTAGCGTTAGTCAGGAAGAAAGTAAAACTGTTGGTGTGAATCCAGCCACAGACTGTGGGGATGGGTTTTTTTTAGGAATACTTAAAAGGCACTTTTTACTTCTTGCTTTATGCAAGTGCAAATCCTCATATCATAGAATTAACACTTCACCTCAACTTTTTTACTTTTGGCAATGTAACACAGTATTTAACACTAATGAGAATGGAGTTAAATATATGTTTTGAATATATGTATACAGTAATACAACAGCTGATCTGCAGCAGCCTGCATAGCAACTAGTTCAACTACTTTTACTTCAACTAATTTAAAGTAAGTTTCTTCTAAGACTGGTGGCATTACAGGGTATATTTCCATGTGTCCCCATATATATATATATATATATATATATATATATATATATACACTGTATATATATATATATACACACTGTATATACAGTATACCAGTGTATGCAAACAATGTTTGTAAGTGTTGTAGTCTAATGGATTTGTATATTATTGCTGACATGGCATGCATTGTCCACAGCTTACACATTTGATTGTGTATATTACACCATGACGAGTGTGTATAGTTGATTTTGATCTCTTGTACATGATGATGCTGTTGTATTTTAATGATGGTGCAATATTTGATCTCTTGTTTTGATACTGTCTCTGCAGCTTTCTGACATGATGGAGAGAGAAAAAAAAAAAAAAAACCTTGAAAGAGTTTTTTGTACACGTTCTCCTCCTCGAGGTCCGAGGATTAGATTTTAAAAAGTTAGACCCATAGACAGATGTTTTCTTACGGACTCCACATTTCTTCCAGCTGTTCACTAGTTTGTAGTTTTGCTCCTCTGTGCTTCCAGGATGATACACTACATAGGGACTGTGTCAGTGAATGAGTCGAGTGGGCAGACTTGACTGTTTTGTTCATTTCTAATATGTATAACAATGTGTTAGCGTGTTTGGGTGTGTGTTCTACAACAGTGGCATATTTGACCTCGTCAGAAATGATGTACCATCGTTAACCTCCACTTTTGGAGAATCATTTCTTGCTCGTACGTCGGTTTTTTTATTCTTTATGTTTCCTTCATGTTGAAAATTTATTTTCTAGATAAATATCGAGCGTTAAAGCCAACAAGACGCACAAGTTTTCACCCCCTCAATTATCTCAAATAACAGAATGTGAGAGAATCAGTTTGTGAGAAGTCGTGTGCTGTCCCTAACACCCCAGTAGAGGGCAGTCCATCCTATCTCACGTGGGTTACATTGTCAAACAGGCTGATTTTACACTGACAATCAGTTCAAACCTTTATATTCAGCAGAATCTTGCACATTAACGTGCAGGAAACATTCAGCCTATAAATCTAATTCCAGTTGTTGATGATGTTTTTTCATGTATGCACTAATACTCATTCTGCAACTCATAGCCAAAGATATAGTAGGTGTTAGTAACTATAAACCACTAATTCAAAAAGAGATGTTCTCATTTCCCCAGACAGAACAGAACTATGCCTTTAATTTAATTAGCAGATTTACATTCATTGTAATGACAGTCGGCCTTTTGTGAGCCAGAAACTCTGCGTAAAGGTTTTACCCGAGTTGAAGCCTTTCTGTTCTTATATGTGCTTTACTGGAGCAGTGTGGTAGAACTGCTGTATGCTGCCTTGTTCCTGCAGTGCATCATGGTCATGTGTCTGTCTACGTTTGTTCAAAGTGTCTGCCGGCCGGGTTCAGTAGATTCTCAAGTGTTTTTTTGGCCCCAGACTCCAGGCAGGATCGTGCTTGACCCTCCCATGCAGAGCGGAGAGTGAAAGCCCCTCGCTGTGTTTTCCAGTGGTCTGTAAATAATGCTGCAAACTGCCTGGTTTTAAAAACCTATACCCATGCAAGGATCTCTAAAAGACAGATTAACACATAGTCTTTGACTCGGCTCCTAAAGTGATGGGAGAAAAGTGAATTTCATTTGTTTACATTATGTTTACAATGGCACAGTTTTAATTTGTAAGAATATATGTAGGTATAAACAACATTTGCATATTTATTGCCTAAGGTTAAATGATATGACGTGTATTGTGTTTTCACATTTGGAATATAATGTTACAGTTGTCACCTGTATTACTATCTGGATGATTTTGGTAAAGTAGTTGATCATTTCTATGACTACTAAGTGACTGTTTTCTGTGCCTTTTTATGGTTAGAATGCATGGTTAACTATTTATTACGATTTGGAGTCACCGAGATGTGTATTTTTGTATTCCGAATAAATAAATGGTTCAGCTTTTGTTGTACATTTTTAAGGTGCCTTAAAACAGGCTACCTATTCATATCTCTCTTCTTCAATAAAACCAAATACATATGCAGTGTGTTTCTGCCTCGTCCTGTTTTCATTTCACTTCAAGGAGAAGAACTAGAGCCAAGAAAATGTCTGGAAGGAATAAAATCTTTGCTCCAGACGAATGTTTCTCTGTTGCACCATAGGATAAATCAGTTGTGGCGAACAACTTATATTTGGAATTCTAAGTGTTTCAAAACCAAACGTTGAATAGCTGCATTGTGACTGAAACATCTGTGTCATATGCAGTTGTGTTGGAACACCCACATCCCTGAACACGTCTCTCCACATCCTGTCTTCTGATGAAACGTCTCTTTACTCTCCCTCCGTCTAGTTTCCCTCTTTCTCTTAACATGTGTTCAGTTGCTTTATGTTTCAGATATGTTTTATTGAGCCAAACTCAATCATGAAATGCTTATTTTCATTAAATAGAAAAAGTATGAAAATATGATACCACACATACAAAATACAACGTATTGTAAATAAGTTAATTTACTCATGTTGAAGTGAAATTTAATTCCGTGCTATTTTATTCTTCTCTCCAATTAACAAAGACAAATATTGTAATTTTACATATAAAACATGTGAAGACAATATTGTTTTCATAGATGAAACAGAAAATTACCATTTTAGTACCTTTTCTTGCATTTATGCCACATGTGGTTCTGGGTTAAAAGTGACGGTTGGTTGCTTTCTCATTTTCTTACATCACAGAAACTGAATAATTTGCAGATTGAGCCATTTGAGGAACCAGTTAGAAGAAGGGTTACCCAACCCTTGTTAGAAGAATAATCCATAATGTAAACAGACATTGATTACAACCTTATATAAATTACAGCAACTCCATCATAAAAATGCGAATCCAAAATGAATGCACGCGTGACATAGTTTAACGATTTAACACAGACATTTGACTTATTCGTTTAAAATCTAACCTATGAATCTATCTCATTCTCTAATGGACAAAGAGTCCCCCCCCCCCCAACAAGCAAAAGAATTCAACAGTAAACCACATGGAACTTTTCCAAGTTTCCGAACGTACTGAGCCGTTGATGTGCAGCAGTCAGTGAAGCTTCCCAGGAACAAGCAGCAGGTCTTGTGTAGGAACCAGTGGAGCAGACGTGTGTGTGTCTGAGCTGCGTTGGTTAAGACAGACGCCATCGACATGAAAATAACACAACTGAAAACATCTGGGACGTTTGGGAGATGAAAACCAATTTCTGTAGGTTTGACTCCTTGACCCTGTCACTGTCTCATGAGACAAGAGAGATATATTCTATTCATAATATATATTATATATATCATATTTTATGGTATGAATGTTTTTGCTATAACAGTAAAAACCTGACTGATACTGAAACTGGCTGTAATATTTTTTTTAATGATTTTCAGGTATATATTTATATATTTTTTAATTTGTCAATGATTCCTAAGATGTCGTTATCAAACCTTTATGACAAAGAAATGAATTGAGGTTTGATATAATACAGTTAAACAATAAACTTTATATTAAACAGAACAGGAGTGTAAATGTACTTCGTTACTTCCACCTCTGTTGTCATTATTATGATTATGATTATTTATTCTAAATCAAATGACATATTTGGGATGTATAATTAATCATTATATACATTTTATAATAATGTATTACTATTAAGTAATTGAGTAAATGTACTTCGTTACATTCCACCACTGTTTTTATTATCGTCATCATTTATTCTCAAACATATCCAACTCGATTGTTCGGTGTTCGGTTGAGCCCGCAGATCGGTTTCTCTGGGCTCGATCAGCGCTGTCTCTGTGTTGTTTTCGTGGGGAAACCGGAACGAGCGGAACCCGGTGATGTCGGTGCTCCTCGGTTAATTTGCGGGAGTCGGTCGTAGATGCGGGGCCGGTGACGCGCGGACATGTACCGGAACGCTTCAGGTGACTTTGCGTGTGAGATGAAAAAAGATGAACTCACCTGGACGCGGAGGTTCACGGCGTCGTGTTAGCCTCCGATGCTAATGTCTGATGATGAGCTAAACTAGCATGAATGAGGGTCACACTGCGATGACCGCGTGTTTCATATCTGATGTCGTTGATTGATCCTGATCCAGATGTGACAGATGTGTTTTCCCTCCTCCGGTTCGACGGGTAGGACCTCGAGCTTGAACCGATCCAAGCGCTCGGGTCGGGGACGAGTCGCGTAACCGAAGACAGCGGCGGCGGCGGAGTCGGACCCTGAGCGGTGAGACACCAGCAACGTCTTTATTCTAACGTGTTGTCAGGAATACTAACGTGTACGCAGCACCTCTGAGCCGGCGTGTCGTGGGTTCGATGCCCGGCTGCGCCCCCGCACTGCAGCGTTAGCTCGGTGGCTAGGTGTGAGCTAACGACATTAAGGTGACATCGCAGTCAGGAGACCGCGGCCTGGTTCTGCCGTCAGCCCGGTGACCGACAGCCCGTCACTGCGCGTGTGTGTGCGTGTGGGGGGTGGGGGGGGTCGGTGTTTGTGCAGGTCGTGCTGCGGGGCTCCAGCTGTGGTGTGCGGGGACCGACTGCACCCCGCACAGCCCGAGTGAGTCAACATCAGCATCTACAGAGCGCGGCTGCTGCCCGGGGCCTGCTGCGGTCGGTACCAGCCCCGGAGACTGACACCCACAGCCCGGCTCCGTGAGCTGGAGCCACGGCTCAGTCTGCGCGTGTGTTTGTGTGTGAGTGAGCTTTACTGAGTCAGTTTAGATAGAAACACACCAGTGAAAACATCACTAGGATTATTATATATTTAATTTCTGTATCCTTTCACCTGAATCTTACACACTGGATGTGTGTGGGCAACACCAAAGTTTGGTTTCAGCCCGATGCCAAATAAAACCAGTGTGAGGATCACCTGATGTGTCATTGGTTAAATTGTGCACACTAGCTGATGTACACTTATATAAGGGAGAGAAATGTGTCACGATGAGTCAGGCCGTTTTTCTTAGGATATTTATTTGTGACCAAACAATCACATGCATGTGCACACAACAGAAGCACAGATGTAAACGTTGCAGCGCTAAGAGGAGTGTTAGTGTGTCCGGGATGTGATCTAACTCGTGACTAACTCAATAGATCCTATTGATGCAAGTGTCTATACTCAAAAGAAGACTTTGTATTTGTAGTCTTGAAGCTTTGGGGCTCTAGTTCAAGTTGTTTACGACGTTATCTACCCAAGAACACAAATGTGGAGACTTGAACCATGACCATTAATGTTGCAGTTCAAAAATGATTGAACTGTTGAATTTTGTTTTGATTAATCATTTATTTAAATTTCGCTTCAGGGTTTTATTGTGACTTTATAGAGAGAGACAGGAAACAAAGGTTCATGGAGGAGTCAGATGTCTGTGTTGTTGTATCGCACCTCTGGCGTCAGTGGCAGAAGAATGGGGTAATTCACCTGTTCAATGATTTATTAAGCAGTCGGCACGTCGAGCACATTAGTTAAAGTTTGCAGCAGATAGTTGTCAGTTGTTCCTCAGGCAGGAATCTAACTGTGGACACAAGATTTATGCTATTATGATAAATGTAAGAAAACTAATTTGGTTCATTATAAAATTGTGAAGGGGAAAAAATGGTGCACTATTTTAAGCATTAACTTTATTATAAAAAAGATTTATTAAAACATATTTTTGTCATGAATACAAATCATAAACTGTAAAATCATAAACAAATAAATAATATTCTCAAACATAATCACTGATACAGTACGTCTGTGAAACTCATGTTGATGTGTCAGGCTCTATGTCATGATGACTATTTTATTGTGGATATTATATTCACTTGTCTGCTGCAGCTGCTGTGGTGACACTTGACCAGAGTCACCTGCGGTTCAGTAGAAATTGGTGTGAGATGGTGTTTGTCTTCATGTTCTCCCAGACTCTGCTGCTCTCTCTCAGCCTCTGTTTATCCATCCTTCCGGCCACCCACACTCATGCTCAAGATGTGGGCCGCATCTGCACAACCAGTCAAACAACCAACACTTCAGACTACACAGTTTGTGCCCTTGACAGGTTGTTGATCACAAACAACCTCCAGAACCTTTTTGCTGAATCTGCATAGCTGCGTTCCTTTGTTTTTGCAAGCAGCGATGTTTCACTTTGTGAATCAGTGCTCAAGAATCTGTTTAACCTAGATTGACTTAGTTGTAAATTTCCCATTGCATGAGTAATACTAGATTACTATGACATTATGTGACCACACCGGTTGCATAAGGTGATAATGATGTTGCTATTCTCATAAACTGCACCACTGGTCACTAAAGCTGTGAAATGAACATGAAACATCTCAGACTGTTGTTCTTCTTTCAGACAGTCGCAGTCATAATAGACGTCATTGTGCCGGCTTCCTCTGTGACTGAGTGAATGTGGAAGTGCTGTGTGGTTGAGGTTGGGCAGCGGTGCCTGGCTATGTTGTTTTTTTTTGCAAAGCACCCGTGAGAATCCAGGAGGTCCTGGATCACCACAGGAAGCTGTGGCGTGCACTCGACCCCGCTGGTTCTCAAGATGCTGGACGGGCTGATCAATCAGACCACCTGCCTGCATCTTGACCCGACTAGCTGCTTTGGACCATACCTCAAAGGAGAGGCTTGGATTTCCTGGGAAACTTTTCCCTCTTGTACACTGTAAATATTTTGCCTCTTTACCCGCACTCTCTTACCGAGTGTGTTTCCCCTGCTCCGAGCACACAGCGCTGCTCTCCTGCTCTCCTGTTTGATCTCTGATGCAGGCCTGCCTGTTTAAAGAATATGAAAGAAGAGTGGCCTGCAGTACGAAGCTGCTCCTCACCAACAGTATGAGTCTAGGCCTCATGTTATTTTCACACGGGTTTGACGAAACCTCGGTCAGCTGCACAATCTCAAAAATGTTGTGCACAAACCAAAACGTTAACTGCATCACGTCCTGCAGGAAAATGTGTCCAAATCAGTTTCACAGGCTTGAGTCCACCGGTAACTGTCGATTGTAAATCACTGGATGGTACATCGCAGTACGATAGCTTTGTCGCAAGTAACCTAAGAGGCATGTACAGTGGGCAGTGCAGCAGTAGATAGAGACACAGTGTGATATCGCTTTGTTTACTAATAGCACTGACACTGTCATTGCTTTGTCATGTGATGTTGTTTTGGTCGGGGGTGAGATAGCTGCGGAGCAATGTAGAGTTCAAGCTTAACAATCCTGTTCTCTTTCACTTGCTGCAAGTAGTACAGATGTTCAGACACCATTTTTACCTTCATGACACAGAGTCCCTATCCCATTCCAGTGCATTTAAATAAAACAACAACTGGTATCTAAGAAAAACAATAGAACTTCCTTTAATATCTATAGTTTGACGGCCATTAATGGAAAAGTTATGGAATGAACAACAATCACTTCCTTGAAACAGCTTAAAACTGAAGTCTTGCATGAAGTACTCATCACTGTTTTACTTGTGTGACTTTCCAGCTTGAAATACGACATGCTAGCTCTGGCTAACGCTACACTAACAGAAATGACTTCTTCTTTGCTGCTCTAAAAACAGCACATGCCTGTGGCAGCGCAGTGCAACCGCTGTTTCGGGGGAACAGCAAAGAAGATGTGATTTTGCAGATGAAGAAAATGTCAGTGTTATCTGGGTGAAAATAAACTAAAGATGTGTTTGGTACGTTGTTCCTGATTCTGGTATTATAACATCATCATCATCTCTACTTGCAAGTGGTGGGGGTACTAGAGAGATTGACTGAGCTTTGTTATTGAAAGCTGTGATATAAGTCTGATAAATTTCTAAACTCTCAACCTTGTCTCCTCCATTCTGTGTTAATCACTTTGCCTTTTTCTTTCTCCCCGGGCACCTCTGTGTTTATAGGTGAGCGGCCAGTCAGCCAGCCCCTGTGCAGCTCGCAGATGCGATGGACGCCTGTGCCCGTATTAGAGGAGTCCCACTAAGGTCCAGGGCCTCGGTTCGGAAAGAGGTCTGTCTGACTCAGGCTGTTGCACTTTTATTTCCACTAGTAATGTTCTGTTGTTAAAATGCATACGTTAGTGAATTGAAATAAAACAGCGCTGGCCTCTAACAGTTTTACATGCTTGTGGTCTGTCGCTGCTATATGTTGAAGGAATATTCTGTGGTGCTGTGTTCTAGTAGAAATGGATAGGGCAGTAGGATCTAAAGTGTTTTTGTATGTCAGTGTGAATATAATCTGATTACCCAGGATATATATTAAAGTCACTTGTAAAAACAGATACTTAACATAGGATTTTCTTTTTCTTCCATTCATCATCCATAAATGCTACAGTGACAAACACATACATACACATTGGTTTCTCATTAGTTCTGTTGGGAAACATTATACTGAGTCTAACCCTGCATGTGTGTTTGCAGACTGTGCGTGACAGCGGGGCACAGTGTGTGAAGAGCCTCTTTAGGAATAAAAAGGAGCTATGCAGCATTGGCCTCGAGCTGACGACCAGAGACGCCACAAGACTGACAGAGGTTTGTCACACATACACACAGCAATGCAAACATGTACAGAGCTCAGCCATGTTCACGCACAACAATCAACTGTGATCTTTCAGATTCATTTTGTGTGTCTGCCTGGACAATGTGAAGGGGACGATGTCACCCAGCAGGTAAGACTTCACAAGTACAAACACGTATCACATGCCTACAGAACCTCACTTGTCAAATCTACCTTATATCATGTGGTAATGACACAGATGAGCAAAAATATTATGGTTTATACTCACACATTCAGAAAGTATGTTGATTGTTTCTTAACAACAGCACCCGTGAGAGTCTGGGATGTATTATATGTATTTTTATCCTTTATTTAACCAGGAACGTTCCCTTGAAATACAATATTTCTTCTGCCAGGGAGCTGTGGTCAAGATGGGCAGCAAGTGAAATAAAGTCATGTCTTTTTTAAATACAAACTGGTTGCAGATCGCACAAAAAATATTGAAGACAGAGAACAGACTAAAGCATAGAAACGTGGGAATCAATGGCATAAGTAAATCATGGAAAATATAAAGCACATGTTAAAAGAAATTACATTATTCAATAAAAACTGGTTTCAAAAGTTTTTTTTTTTAACTTGCTGACAGCGTTACAATTCCAAGTTCCAAGCTCATTCCAAGCGTGCAGTGCATGAATGCAGAAGACAGATTTATGCAGCTCTATTTGGGTAGAAGTAGAATTTCCACTCATAATCATGTCTTACAGCTACCAGCACACTAGATAAGTATTGTCATATTGTACTTTTGAGGTTAAACATTTGACCTCCAAGCTAACAAGGTTCTGTGTTTTCTTCTTCTTCCTCAGGCTCTAGCCTCTCTGCCAGGAGGGCTGTGTGAGCTCCTCAGGTCGCTGCATGTTGACGGCCTCAAAAATGACGAGGTTCTGTTGCTCAAAGACTCCCGCAGGCTGTCGGAGCACAAAGACGCTTGGCCTCAGGTAGGTGACATATCGAAGGAACATGCTCAGTCAGCATGTCGAGTAAAGCAGAAGTGAGACGGGGGAAGTGCAGAACCCAAGCTTTTTCTGTGCCTGTAAATGTACAGAACACCACAGAGTTGTTTCCTTATTATTAGATATCTTTGTGATAACAAGTTTATTTACTCTCTAAGCAGAGCAGATGTAATGTGATTTTCAACACTCATGAAGAAAACCTAAATTACTTAAAAGTGTGACATTATTCAGCGACTCTGGCGGTTTGAAGTGTTTTCCCACTGCGTGGCTGTGCCTGTGTTTCTCACGCTTTTGAAGAAACACAGGTCGGACAGACAGACTGAAAAAATGTTGTTTTTTCAGCCCACGGTTGCAGCAGTGTCTGCCTCAGTCGTATGTGCAGTGTTTGGGTTCACACAGGCCCTGAAGCTCACTCTGTGGTTTCGTCGTCCGTTTCAGACAGTTAGACCCCCCACCTCTCTGCATCACAGTGTGGACTTACTCTAAGTGATTTTGTATTCTGCACATGTAGCATATCAACTTGCAATCGGAGTACAGACATAACAGTGCACTTCTGGCCCCGTCACCCCCATGTTCCCATGTGAATTCTGTTTCATTTGCAAAAGCCAAGATCTTTCCATAATCAGCTTGACTTATTCGATTGTGGGACACGGTTACTTTGAAAGTTTATTGTCAGGAGAATGCTGTAATTTTTCTATAAAATTTGCCGAATATGATTCACCAGCCAGACATGATTTCAATATTTTCTTTTCTCTTCTCCTCCTTGATTTTCTTTTGCTTTTTCTCCATTTTGCTTCTGACATTGTTCTTTTTTGTTCTTCCAGTGTTGGTTAAAAGCCGTGTGTGTGATGAGGCATAATCCCAACACTAGCCTGTACCCTCAGGCCAGTGTGGCATCTTTACTGAGCTTGTTGGGGTGCTACATGGCAGGTGTCCGCTACACCTTAGAGCTTCAGGCCATTCAGAGGGGCACAGCTGAGGCCAGTCAGCCAGAGGAGGACGACACCAACCAGTCTGTCTCATCCATCGAAGACGACTTTGTCACGGCCTTGGAGCATCTGGAGGAGGACGACACAGGAGACAATCCCTGTACGTTTAAAATCTGACGCGTTTAGATGCGGCTGGTCTCTTTTCTAGAATATCTTGATATCCCATCAGTTGAGAAAGTCTAAAATGGAGTCCTACACATGTTTATCTTTTGTTAGTCTGTATTGTATTTAACCAGTTTTCTCTCGTCTCTCTCTTCATGTCCACCTGCAGCTTCATATCGTCATTTTAAAAAGCGCGATGTGGCATCGCAGACAGTCCCAGCCCATAAGAGAAGAAAAGAATTATCAGGCTCCCGTGTTATCATTAGCTCATCTTCGAAGAAGTATTCCGCCCAAAGCAAGTCGGGTCCAGATGTGTCCATCACAGTGCAGAGGTCATCGTGTGTGGAACCGCAGTGGACTTACTGCAGTCCTGGAGCTCGTCTTCCTTCTCCTCTTATTCATGTCAGTGAATCAGAGGAGTCCGACTGCTCCAGCCCCAGTCCAATCATTTTCCTGGACGAGGTGGGCTACCAGAAGAGCCTGTTGGCCAAGCTGGACATCCCCCAGGTGCCGGGGGGGCCCAGGGAGCGAGTTGAAGACTCAGACTCTGAAGTCAGTGAGTTCTTTGACAGTTTTGATCAGTTTGATGACGTGGATGAGCTGAGCTCAGAGAGCTCCACTCTTGCACTGCCTTTGGACACCATCAGTGCCCCAACGTCACAGAAAAAGTGTGCAGAGTCCAGCACCAGTGCGTCGGCATCCAAATATGTTTCTAGGGGCTGCTCAACCAAGGGTATGAATCCTCACCGCTTCGACCAGCCAACACTCCCAGCCAATGTGAAAAAACCTACTCCTCTGAAACCGGGCTCTCCCTACTCACTTCACACTGAGGTGCCTGACTCCCCTCGACCAGTTCAGACCCCCTCCGAGGAAAACGGTGGCCCACTCTTCAGTCCTGTCAGCTCCTCGGCCTTTAGCCCTCTGGTGGACTCAAGTGGACCACTGGAATACTTTTGGAAGACAGATGAACAGGACAACTCAGAGCTACGTAAACCCCAGGACCTCTGCTCTCTGTATAAGACCTACTCAGACTTTGCCAACAGCCTCTCCAAAGAAATTCTAGGGTCTGTGTGTGGCTACCAGTCTGCTGTTGACATCAGTGACAACAAGAATCTCAGCTGCGTCTGCCACAAGGAGTTTGAGAATCCTTCAGGTTACCTGATGAAGCTGTCAGAAATACAGGAGACTGTAACAGTGGACAAGTTGCAGAAGAAGTCTCAGTCTCTGTCCGATGGCATTCAGAGATTTGCCACAGACCTGGTGGAAATGAGTCTGGGCAGTGCCTTGAGAGACATTCAAAAAGGTGTGTCCTCCTGTACCACCACCTTGTGTCACTTAGCTGCAAGGCTCACCTCATCAGTGTTTCAGATGGCCTTCCATGAGATTGGGATGCGCCACGCCTATGTGTTGAAGGAACGAGCCATCAGTGGATTAGCTGGTTTCCTGGTCGGAGAGGCTGTGTCCGGGGCGCTGAAAGATTTCCTGACAGTGAAAAAACAGATTTTTCACAGCACAGTTTCACGTTTCGCTGCAGACCTGGCTGAAGAGCTTGTGTTTGAAGGTATTATGGAAGTGTGTCAGTTCTCCCACCCCTCAACCCCTCTCACCTCTAGTGATTGGTCCTTTGGCCATAGGCAAGAAGAAGAGGAAGAGGAGGAGGAGGTGGTTACCTCCTATGCTTCAGATTTGTCTGAGTCCGTTATCCAGGAGGCCTTCATTGAGCTTTCTCAGGCAGATGTTGCCTTTACCAGCCAAGCAGCTATTAGTGTGTCTATGGACAACATCTGTTATGTCAGTGCAGAGAACAGCGGCACTGACACATGTAGTACCTTTGCTAACCAGCAGGTTTTAAGTTCCAGCTCAGCTGCAGCGGTTCCAGGGCCCTCAGGAGAAGATACTACCTGCACGGTGAAGAAAGCCCTGTTCACTGTCTCGGGAATGGCCAGTTGTATTCCTGTGCCCCAGGCCGGCCAAGCCCTCTCCCACCTTCACGAGTCTGAGGAGACCTGTCAGTATAAGTCCAGTTCACCAGATACCCCTCAGGAAAGCCCTGAAAGAATAACTGAACACTCCTCTGACACCACCACATCTACACAGACTCACCTGTACAGTCATGGAACGCAGACCCCCATAGCTGGAGGAGGCCCATCCCAAGGAAAGTCCTCCTTCCAAAACTTCTCTGGCAACATGGTGGATATGATAGTTACTGAGGCTTGTGAGCTTATTACTGCTTCTAAGATGAAAAAGAGTTTCGGTGACTGTGCAGATTTCTTCACTAAGACAATCGGAAGCCGGAGGGACACTTCTCCGCCAGAATCCCCTTTGAAGCAGGGAGCCAGCAAGGAGTGCGTCAGGTATGATTGTAGAGATTCACAGTATGTTAGGACGGGGGGAGCTGTAGAACAAGCAACAGGCCCTCAAAGCCATGGGAAAGCCGGCTGTGAGTTAGACCCTAGGACCAGAGTCGTGGTTGAAACCCATCCCGTAATGATGCATACTCTTGACGTGCCGGGTACTGAGATGGGTGGACAAAGGAAGATATCTGTTCCTGGGGATGACTCAACTCCGAACACTGGCCAGAAATCTGGTGGGACTCCCTGCACGCCTCCTTCTACCCCTCAGCAGCCCAGTGAGGTCTCCAAGGAGAAGCAGATAAAACAGTTCTCCAAGAAGCTGAAAAGCAAATTGGCCAAAGAATTTTCCCCTGCTACCCCGCCTCCCACCCCTCACTATCAGCCCGAGCCTGGCCGAGGACCAAAAGACGTCACCCCTGAAGAAGACAAGGCCGAGTTTATGCTCAAACTGATGAGGTCTCTCTCTGAGGAGGCAGATGGCAACGAGGATGAAGAGGAGGAAGCATTGGCAGAAGAGGTTGGTGTTGATGTCAGTCACAGATGTTTAGAGGCAGGGAGTGGCCGGCATGACGTGAACCAGATGTCGGCTAACAGGATGTCCAACAAAGAAGCTCTCCACTATGCCGAGCGGTTGGCTTGTCACATTGTCTCCATGGCAACAGAGATGGACACGCTGGGAGTAGCGGAGGAGGAGGAGGAGGAGGAGGGAGAGATGAGCAAGGGCAGTGAGAGGAGGAGAGACAGCGTGGCTCAGTTCTCGGAGCAGACGCTTAACACATTGTGGGTGTATGCTGGGGAGGTGGCAGGAGAGGTGATCAGCGACGTGAAGAAGATGGTGAGCTCTGGACAGCAGTGTCCATATCACAGAGCGATCAGACGAAGAAGCCTGGACAGACCTAGCTCTGAATGTTTGCACCACCACCACCATCAGTCTCAATTCAGTACAGACCAGAACAGAGACTGGAGGGTGGGGAGGCTGGCAGAGCAGTGGTCCAGTGAACTGATAGCCTCTGTCTTTCGCTCTCCCACCTCCACTTCAAGCACCTGCTCCAGCTCTGGTCTGTCCTCGGAGTATCCCAGCTGTGAGAGTGTGACAGATGAATATGCTGGCTACCTAATCAGGGTGCTGAAAAAAGAGGGAGGTAGTAGGGAGTTGGTGTTAGACCAGTATGCTAGCCGTCTGGCCTACCGATCCATAAAACAAGGCTTGGCGCATGCTAGTCGCAAGGTCAAGCAGAGAACCTCAAGCTTGCGCCTTCACTCCTCCAAGTCGCTACCAGACGAATGGAAAGCTTCGAGTAGTGAAGCCTCGTCGCCCAAGGACAGAGCGGAGTCGGTGGCTTCTCCGTCAGGCGAGGATGCTCAATGTTGTTGCAGCGACTCTGAAGAGCAGAGTCAGAGGGAGTACATGGACCTGGTCAACTTCGCAGAGTCTTTAGCATACAACATCACCTGTGATGTCACACGCAAGCTGCATCTTTCCTCTGTACGACTGCCCAAGTCTCTTACGGACTCCTGTCTTTATAAGAAATCCAAGTTTGAAGGCATGGCAGAGAATCTCATCAGGAACTCCTTCTCCTGCCCCCTGTTGTCCAAAGAGGGTAAAGGCAAGCATTACCACAGTACAGGAAGCCTGTATGATAGAGGCTACAGCAGCAGGGTGATACAGGTCATTGAGCATTATGCCAGGAAAATAGTTGATGACACTTTGAAGATGAGCCTGTCTTCAGTTGGACATTCATCCCGGGAGCATCAGAGGACGCAAGGCCACGACAGACACTCTCACACCAAGAGGCTGTCTGAGGGGCCAGCAGGGGGCCAAGCTCTAGGCGAGAGGACGTGCCGTTATTGTCAGGTCCAGGAGTGTCCGTACTGCACCAAACACAGCCGGCACCACCAGCCTGGGTCACAGAGGAGGAAAAGAGGGTCAGACTGTCAGACAAGAGCCGAGCGGCTGCCCAACCTGGACATTCCTAAGATTCACATCGACCTGGACCACAGGGCAGCGTTTGCAGAGGATATGGTATCCATGGTGATGGAGACGGCTAAACGCGAGCTGAGCAACACCAGCCTTAATGCCGACAGTGGCATCGGTCACGATGGCACCAGCTACGCTGAGAGTCTAACTGCAGAGATCATGACATCAGCCATGACCAACATCTGCCAGGCTGCCAACACCAGGTACACACATGTTCCTCCGATGGGTTGAGCAACACATACTGCAGCATTTAAGCAACTTTGTTTGATTGATTTTTATATCAATTGATTAGTCATTTATGAAAATCTCATTTACTTCTTACCCAGCATCACCACTTCACTGCACCATCATGGATTTGTAAGGTGTGACTATTGTTTCCTTCCCTGTGCGTTCAGCTCTCCAGGGAGGGAAGCGTCTGAGTCGACTGTGTCCCAGCAGCTGAGTGTAGGAGATGACAGTCTGGGCAGCTGGTCTAACCTGAGCTTTGAGGATGAGCATGCAGACGACAACAGCAGCTTCCTGCACCTCAGTGACAGGTATACAACCACTGACTTTCTCACTCAAACAAACATAACAAATATCCAGTTTCCTGATGGTAAATACACCATTGTACACACAATTCTCTTGAAGGAATATGTTGGTTTGGCTCTGACAATGCTGTTATGTGTTAATTTATACATTTGTCCATTAACGATTGCAGTAATGTAATGATCCTGATTTAAAATCTCCTCAATCTTATTAAGCATAGTAAGTTTTTAATAGCATAAGAAACAGCACAAAAAGAAGGTGATTATTTTAGCTCTTAACTCTCTCAGACTTCCCTCTAGTGCTTTTATTGGAAACAGTCGATAATCCTCAGTGTGATTTGACACAGTGGTTATAGGAAATAACCAGATTTTAGGGTGTAAATCTAAGTCTTTATGGACATCTGGACAGTATTTATGAAGCAATATTATTAGTTTTTGCAGCGACAGGTGGCACAAGTTTCTGTCATTAACTCATGGCATTTGGCATTTCATAATTTTTATCATTTAAATTATAAACGAACATATATTAGATGTTTTTTTTATAGCCATGGGTTCTATAAAATGTTTACAAGATTTACTGTAAAATATAAAATTAGAATTAAACCACAGAGTCTCCGGCCAACCGAAATGCATAAAGTGGCATATGAGGGTGTAAGTAGTGAACAGGCACGGTGTTGAAATATGTGGGGACAATGTTGACATGGGTGAGAGGCTGTAGAATGTATTTCTGTGCAGACATGAAGAATGAGGTTAGTTGCTGGTGTTGGACACTTTGCAGGAGTCTCCTGTGGTCGATTCTAGATTGGAGGTTTCCCAGGGTCAGCACAGGGCACAGGGTTGGTTTGAGACTTCTCTGCCAAAATGCAATTTTTTCTGATTTGTACAAATGTTACATAATACGTGAGCTGTGTAACAGATATGTTGTAAAGATTTTATGTAGCTGTCAGTGAAATTCACCACAAGGACGGAGGAGAGAGTTGTAGTTGTGACAGAATCAAAGAAGGGTTGAGTGGGTGTGGAGTATCAGCCCCCTCTGAACATACTGCGTCTTCAGTCTCTGGGAATGAAGCTGTTGACATTTCTGGCAAAGGTTTCTATCTCTATGGAAGAAAAACTGACAACATTTCAGATTCTTTCCCAAGATACTTAAAGAACACAGAATGTTTGCAGCTATTTTGTCAATCAGGACTGAGTTTATGAGTCATAATGTTTTCTTAAGGTGTGTCTTGAAGTGCTCTCTTCACTTCAGGCGCTGTTTCTACAAGAACAAAGTCCAGCATGTGTTATTCCTTAGACTCTCTTCAAAAGTCCTCTGCAGATGAACTAATGGAAGTGGGGGAAAAATAAATAAATCACCTTGAAATGTTTGTTGACACACTGAAAGTGATGATTAACTGAATGAACAAGTTCTCAGCATGTGTCATCCAGGAGAAAGCTGTAGCTGAGGTAATTCAGATTGATGGAGGTATTTTTTTTGATGATCAGAAATGTTAGCGAGAGAGTGCTGCACACCACAGTTTGCAGGTTCCAGCCAGAAGGCTAATTATTGACTAATTACACCGAGAGAGTGTACGGTGTTGTGCTTGTGTTGCCAGCTCGTTGTCTTGGTGGAACCCACATGATTAACAGGATTAAGTTGACGACCGGGATGCAATGATCTCACATCTTAAACCTTTAGCAACAAATTGTCTCAATCAAAGTTAAAGATGAATCAGTGGAAAAATCTGCATCATTTGAAGAAAGCTCCTCACCTGACATTTAAAGGATTCTGCCAAAAATGATCATCAGTCTCGAGTATTGTTTGTTTAAGCCTCATGACAGATATGGTTATTATAAAGAATGAGATAACTGAGAGACCCTGATCTTTCTTTTATCTTAGTAGCTCTCATATTAGTCTGAGAAAGTCTCAAATGTAATGATATGAATTAGAGACTGTTAAAATCCTTAAATACGTTTAAATATTAGGTCTTAAATATGTTGAGGTTGGTCTTAATTACGTCAACGTACATTTAACTCTTAACAACTTCCTTTAAATTTGTAAACTTTGTTTTTTGTTTCTGCACCATTCATTTTATTGTTCTCATGTGTTGTAGTTCTTTCTCAAAAATACAGATATTAAGAAGCTGGAATAAAACTACAAGCAAGACTAATGTGGAACAGATGACTTGTCCGTCTGTCGTAAAGACAATAGATTCTGTAGTCTGTAGTTTGAGAGATAACGTGGTGTTTCCGGGGATATTATTTCTAAACGTATCTTTAATTATAAGAAAGTCTCATTAATTCTGACTCTGATATTCCTTCATATCTTGTCTTAAATTTCATTCATCATGGTCTTTATGAACCCTGCCTCCTCCATGTAAGTGGAAAAACAGAGTAGACCTCACATATTAAAATAATTCCAGGTAGTTCTTGTCACACAGGGTTCATGTTTCTAATGTGTTTGATTTTAATATGTTTTTTGATTATATGACTCCAAATGAGCAAAATGGCAGCCTTCTTTTCAGGGTAATTTTTTCCTCGTCTCTGGATAGGTGGAGGAATAATTTATCGTCTGTGGTTGAAACCTGCAGAAAACTTGATCTTTAACCTCACCTGACATTTAAGGGATTTCTCCAAATGTCTAGAATTTTCATGAATCAGAGTCCAGTTTGTTTGACAGATGTGTTCATTACAGTAGATGAGATAAAACTGCTGAATACATTCTGATCTCTGTCTCATCTCTCACATGATGGTCAGTGTTAGAGCGGTGCGTTACCTGCCTTCTCTCTCCAGCAGCAATGGGAACAGCAGTAGCTGGAGCAGTCTGGGCCTGGAGGGGGAGGCGTGTGAGGAGCGCATGTCCTTCTCCCCCTCTGACAGGTTGGTCGTGGGTAACCTCCCAAAATAAAAGACCTGGGGTTTCACCTAGAATGAGACAGAAACAAATAATTTACCAAATTTACTAGAAAGTAAGCAACGAAGCACGAGACCGATCCATCGCCACAAAACTGAAACCGGAGAATTTGTTCACTGTATGAAAATGATATACCACATTGTACGATAGCATTTTGATTTGTACTTTGTCTCATTCTAGAAACCACCATCCCCTCGCATGACCACACCAAAGCCCTAAATATAAACAGACTTTACACGGGATAAGCTTGTTGATGCTAACGTCAGCCTGTGATGTTTTGTTGCTCTACATTACTTGCATGCTATTTGGTTTCTTGATGGGATGATTTGTGCTGTTGTTGTATTTTGGGGGTTTTTGCCCTCGTTGCACTGATGCTGTTTGACAGTTTAAACCCACCAATAGTTTCAAATCCACCAGCTGATTTAACTCCTGCAGGTCTGACATCACAGGCCTCTATTCTTAAAAAAAACATTGACATGTTAAACCTGCACTGCCAGACCGTTATAAACATGCAGTGTTTTCTCAGGCTGGTGAATGTCAGTCCAGTATCAGTCGATCAGTGGATTCCTGTAAATATAGAAATGGTGCTGCAGATTTCTTAATCTGAAAAGTGCTAAAACAACTGTTTGCTTTTGTCATTTGGAAAAGATGCCGTCACCCCGCTGACATTTATATATAAAAAATTAATCTCAAAGTTTGTACTGTTATGTTTCACCATAATATATTTGTGTGTATATAATGTGTCCATTTTATGTAGTGATGCAAAGTACTTATGTATTTCCATCACTATGATGAACTTAATCTTTCTGAGACAAAAACATTGCCACCTTCTTAATATATCTATAAACGGATGACAATATATATTGATATTATCACTCATAAAGGAACATGTAGAGTAACAGATTGGCTTAAGTGTCAATTGTTTCCTCAGTCTGCACACAGTAGTGTATGGGCAGTTCATTTCCAGCCATTAGGTGGCAGGTTTCACACAGATACTGATTCGTGGTGAAGTTACTTCGAAACTTGGGCATTAAAAACACAAGATATGTTTGAAATAAAGACGGAAGATGCAAGTCACTGCTCCGGTGAGTCACTGGGAGACGGCTTCTATCGCACACATCACCATCGTTGCATTTGACAAAGAAAAGAAACCGATGCAAAAGCAGAACACAAAAAATGAAATACTTTTGTTTTAAGTATAAACAATTAGCTACTCGTAACCAACTACAGTAAAAAACTATGTACAGTGGGTTTAAACAGTCACAGTGTTAATGGCCATAGGTGATGATAAATCTGAATTGACTCTGGTGTTGTCCTGTGATACATGATTATGTAGTTGCCCTGTCTCTCTGTCTCGACACTGTCATGGCTGCTTCATGATCCTGTTCATAAACGCAGTGAAATGTGAAAATTCGTCCTCCTTCAGAAAGGAAAACAATCTCGAGTCTGAGAGTCTGTACCCGTGGGGCTGTGTCAACAAGATTGTGATTAACAATCTTCTAAAGTGGAGAAATGACTGTTTACCTGTTGGCAAATATTTGCACAATTAACAAGAGAGATATTGAGCAGATTTCCTGCGCGGAAAAATCAACGTTCACACTGATCAAGATGAACTCTCAGACGCCAAGTCTTAAACCGACAAAAGACACCAAAGCACAAGAGTTAATTTACTGGATCATAGAACAATATTGACTGGAAATGTGCAGCGTAGTTCCCTCCGTGTCTTAAGACGTCTTTTGATCAGATTGCTTTGAATGAAGTGCTTGTGGTGCCTGATATCCTGCTGTTAGCTTCAGCATGCTTATCGTTCTTCATGTCTCCTTTACATGCAGCTTTGTTTCCCCTCTCACTAACCTCTCTGCCATTTCTCGTCCACCAGTGACACCACAGAGGACAAGGAGACTGAGGTCAAAGAGGAATCCAGCGGTAAGAACATTTGACCGCCTGCAGCTTCACCTTTGGAACAAACCGAACAGTTTGCACACTTTTAGACAGCAGTGGGGGAGCAAGGGAACAGACTGGCCCCTCTCTTAATTTGAGGTCTTGTTCTTTCCACTCTTTGAGATTAAGAACAGTTGGACTTGATTTTAAATGGTTGTGTGTGTGTGTGCGTGTGTGTGTATTCGGGGATTTCACCACCCCCATATTCAGCCACTCATTCATCCCCTCCACTCCCTCCACAGTGTCTCACTCGGCGTCATGTGTGTGTCAAACCGGAGCCGGGGGGGGGGCGAGGGTCCATTTGGCGGTGGAAGCGTGGGAACCCAGCTCCGACCAGCGCTGGGGGGGGGGGAGGGCAATGTTACTGTTACTACCCTCAGTGCATCTGTCTTTGAGATGTACTGAGAGGAGAAGTACACAAAGATGTACTGAGCTACACACTTGGCGTTTCAAGAATCCCATCACTGTATGTAAAGATGGACGACATGATGTCCCCCTGGTGGCTGGCAGCTGTATAGGTCATAAACCCCCTCCTCAGTACCCGTTAAATAAATGTTTGTTAAAGATGCTTTCTGTCATTTCAGGAAGTTCTTATCACACTGATGTTTGTTTGTGTTTCTGATCAGTTTGGTTTTAATTCATCTTCTGCAATTTTATGCCTCAGCACCAGCACCACCCAGTGGCCAGAGGCATCGTGTTTACGGGTTGTCCGTCCCATTCTTGTGAACACGACGTCTCAAGAACCACTCGAAGGATTTCTTTCAAATTTGGTGCAAATGTTCATTTGGTAGTTGAGGATGAACTGATTAGATTTTGAGTGACCTCATATGATTCTGGATAAAATAAATGGATTTAGACTGAAACTGCTCTGGTTGGTGGAGGCGTACGACTGCGTGGTTCTAATGATACGAAAAGTTCCATATAAATAAGATTATTATTATTGCTATTCCATAAAATGTAGTGAAATATCATGATTGCGATTGGTCAAGCTCATGTTTTAGTGGCTCCTCACTACTGCACAGACACATATCTGAGATATTTTGTTGTTGTCCATCTTTATTTACAGTCCATGGTTGAAACCTGATCTTGAACCTCACATGAAATTTAAAGGATTTTTCCAAATGCCTAAAATTAGAATCAATCTAAATCCTGTTTGTTGGAGCCACAGGACAGAAATGAAAACGCTGAATAGACAAAACTGTTATGATGTTCAATCTTAAATTAACGAAATGTCTCCGTGCTGCAGGGACTCTCTGCGTGGACAGGACTCAGGTGCAGGCTCCCAGGACCGTACTGGTCGTCGCTAACTCGGACGTCAGGGAGGTCCGGCGCGGTTCTCAGCACGTCGGCCTCGACCCTCAGCTCAGGAGCATGTTGCAGTGGCTGGCAGCCTCCATGGCCGACATTCCCCAGATCCAGCTGAGTCCTGATAGAGAGCTGCAGCAGGTGACTGACCTCAGGCCGCACACAACACATTCATTAACCACCGACTCACCAATGTGGTGTTTATTATTAATCATTAGCACTTTCTCTAACCACGTCAGGTTGCTGCAGAGAGAGAGTTATTCTCTCCTTCCTGTTGTTGCTCGTTTTCAAGGTTAACAGTCTTTATAGTGGTGTCCTTGTTTCCACTACACTTCACCTCGCTGTGGTTACAAACAGGAGGAGTGATGATGACGGATGATGAAGGATATTGTTTTAGGGAGATGTTGATTCAACTGCATTTGGCTGACAGATGTTTGTGATACTGCCGACTGTAATTTATAATAATAATAATAATATACAAACGGAGTGATTAAAAACACCTTTCTGTAAACCTGCAGCCTCCAATACATCTGCAAATGTTGAATTACTACCTTCTTCACAGTTTGAATGATTTTAACCTTCCTCAGTTATTGTGTAGTTGTATTAGACTGACTCAGGTGAACCAAACAAACTGTGTACGCGACTTTCATCGCAAGCAAGAAACCTATTTTCCAGTTAACGTGAATTACAAATGATCTCCGATGGCTTTTTAGTGAATAATGACTTTTTGGACTTTTCAGCTCCCTGTGGTCGTCCAGAGGCTTCGGGAGAGGAGGTGGCGGGTGGGAGAGCTGCTGCACATGCTGCTGCGCTACTGTGAAGAGACGCATGTCGGCCAGTCCCAGGCCCGAGAGGAGGCCCCGCAGGGGTCCAGAGAACCACACCGCACCCCACCCCTCTTCCAGTGGCTCCTGGAGCATGCCTAGATTCCTCCTCGTCTCCTTCTTCTCTCCTCAGCCTCTAGAGGGCGCCATACAAATCAGCTAATCCATCATACTCTCATGAATGTGGGCAGCGAGTGTTTTGCATTGCATGCTGTGTCCAAGAGTACTTCTGTTGTATTTCTTTTCTCTTACCACCTCCTGTTTTTGCTGTTGCAGTTTTGATCTGTATCAGGCTGCATTTACAGCATCAGGCGCTGATTTAGCGTCTTTCCCGCCCTCCCGCAGTTTTGATTTGAAGCCCTCACACCTTGTTGCCATCGTGTTTGAGCCACAGAAAGAGACGGAGAGAAGAAAGAAAGACAGAGAGAGACCCACCCCATGTGTCTCCAGACAGACAGAAATGTGAGTGAGCTGAGAGCAGGAGAATGTGTTTTTTGTTAGGGAATCCCCATCGTTGCCGGGTCGATGATGTCACCACACCCACGGCTCACCTCTTTAGTGGTGTTTCCACATGTTAAGAGACCAATTGTGCGCACATGTACACACACTGCGGCACACCACACCCTTGTATTATCACAGGGGAATCCAAGAAACACTGATACTCATCCACATCTGACGATTATTCCCCTGTAGTATTCCATTATTGTATTAAATCACTCAGAACTGACTGTACTCACAGTTTCTCTGGGATCCTGAATGAGTTAGACGCAGGTTTAATGAACACATATGACCAATATGCTGCCAGACGTCAGGTCTTGGTGGGTCTGCGGGTTTTGTTGCAAGAATTGATCTGAGTCAGGTCCAGCTTCTGCTCGGTGGTTTTATTCTTGTGTGTCAATACGCACAGCATCAAGTGGAGTGAGAACCGAAGTCAGAAACTCTTGTTCTCGTCAGAAATCTGACACTCGGCTTATTTTAGACAAATCAGTTTCTGAAAACATTAATCGTTTAGAATTATTTGACCCAAAATTTAAAAAAGGTGCCGTTTATATATCCCTCAGTTGTCTGCAGAAAGGTTCAGGACTCTGTTATCTTTACAGATTAGTATCTGAAGCATAGAAACAAACTTTTAGTTTCTACGACTTAACATTAATTCTTCTGACAAAATGTTAGTTTTCCGCCGCGGCTGCTTTTTAATTTATCGCCATCACGCTGCTGCTGGTATTTGTGTTCTCTTCGTTAAGGCTCGTTTATGCTCAACGTTGGATAAATAAACAGAAACAGTCGGAGCGGTCGGTTCGGACCTCGAGTTCAGATCAGGTCTTTAATCGTTTTAATTCATTTATGCACCTTGGGTCAGTTTTGGGCCGGTTCGGACGTTTTGGACCCATGAAGACTTCACCTTCACAAACAGAACAAGATGCTGTTGAAACTGTAAAACTCATCTTTTAGTACATTTGACAAAGCTGTCGTTTTGCGTTGATGATCCCATTGATGTTCATATGATTTCTTTAAAAGCACTTGATAAAGTTGCCTCTTGCCTGTATCGGTATTTCTGTGTTATCTAAAACCGTAACACTGGTCGCCTGGCAACCATCTCCTCGGTTGTCAAACTTAGTAAAATACTTAGAGTGGAGGATGTTTACTCGAGCGGTCTGTGTTTAAAGGAAAAAAAAAGTCTATTTTTTTGAAGGTAGAGTATCTAATCAAACATGAAATGCTGCTTAAAGCTAAAAAAAAAAAAAAAAAAAAGGAGCCTCTATATTGGCTCATCGTTGCCAAATGTAGCTCATCAGGTGGCTCTCCTCCCCCTCCAGTCAGTATCACCGTGTGAGACTCTGGCTCCGTGGCCCTCGTCCAGATCAGGGGAAGATCCAGTGACGCAGACGCTGGATCTTTTAGTAATTAAAGACGCTGGTCCCAGTCTGCACCTCCACAACCACGAAGTAAAAACACGTACATAGCTCGAGCCTGGACTCACACACTGTGTCACCCACGCTTCAGTCACCTTGTGGAATGAAGCTCTCCGAACACCACAACTTCGACACAGCACCACCCCCCCCACCCCCACCCCATGGTTACTCACCAGGCCCCATGTGTACGTCTACACGCACAGCACTACCAGAAACTTGCTGAGATGCACTTTTTTTGTTCAGTTTTTCTGCTTGTGATTCGGCCGAGGACAGCGGCTGTTTTCAGGGCCGCCCTCAGACCTGGTCTTGGTGAATTTGCTCCCAGTGTAAACAGTCCGCTCTGCAGCCACAGACACATTTTGGTGTTTGTAGTTATTGTTTTCTTGAGGGACCTAAAAAAAAAAAAAAATAACACGATGCTACGAGGTCCTGAAGTTTCTACCATTATTTTCCTCTTGGAGTTTGAATCACTGTAATATACCACAGCCTCTCATCTATTATTATTATTATTATTATAAACTAGGTGTTGTTGGCAGTGTTCACCTGCATGGCTGAATCTTCGGTGGCGTTTTGAGCTCAGCGTTATTCTTCTCTATGTATTGGCCTCCACTAACCGAGCTGCAGTGATTCATCCGTGCTCACTCTGAGTCCGAACAGTCTGTTACCGCTTCGTCTCGGCCGCCGAACAGTCATTTCATCCTAAAGGTCTTCGTCCTGTTTGATTTGTTTACAAGCAGAGATGAATTAATCACAAAATCCACTATTTAAAGAAAACAAAAGTTCTACTCTAGTTATTCCGACTATTAAAACAATAGTAGAAGCTGACAGTGAAGTATTAACCTGAGAAGTGAGAGTGCAGGTATGTTGGTTTACATTAAAGGAATGTATTCACGAAGAGAGTATCACAGTGTATAAATACATATTCCCTGTGTGACTGTTCACGTAGGACTTTCCCTGGTTTTTTCCAGCCACCTCCTCCCTGTTCTTATTTCTTTCTTTCTTTCTTTATCTACATTCCTGTTTATCCCAGACGACCTATAGCCCGATATCGTTGTTCTTGTGAAAGCTGAATGTGAAACTGCAGAGACTCGACTCCATTTAGAAGCAGATTCTGTCAAATCTGTTTTGCTCCCGTCGCTCCCAGTGTTGATTCTGCGTCTCTGCGACCATGCACAGGAAAATTTAAAAAAAAGATTAAAAAACAGAGACGTACTTCACCTCCTCTCACTTCTGTACTTTTCCCGCTTACTTGTAAAATCCTGCCAAAATAAAAGATATTTAATAAATTATGTAAGTTATATAACAGTGAGTTCACTACTTGTTCTCCCTCGTGGCATTGCTGAATAGTTTACACATTCTAAGCTTGAAGTCAGAATCTCTGAATTTGTTTATGTTAAAGCTTGGTGTGACAATAAAGCTTTTTCATGTGCTCTTATTTTGTTTGTCGCCTTTTAAATGGAACGATCGCGTCATCGTATATTCGTGTTTAAAACGATTGTTTCAGTCCGTCAAGGGTTCAAGTGAATTAACTGATTGAGACAAATAGATTATCAACTATGGCTGTTTATTTTATTAAGCAAAAATGGTGAATAAGGATTAAAGCCTCTCCTGTCCACTGTGATTCTTTCCTCCTTCCATAAATATCATGATATCAGATCACCGTGGTGTTTTATGACAATTAACACCGCATGATAAAAACCCTCGGCTCCTTTGATTGTGTGTGGCAGATATGTTATCGCTTCATGTCCTGGATATGGTGAGAAAGAGTCATGGTCCAGTGGTTCAGAGACACAGACAAACTGTTATTTACACGACGTCAGTTTAACCACAGCTGAGTGAGTGTCCAGGATGAAGCTCGTAGAGAAACACTGCCACAATCAAAGATTACGACAGATTCACGGAGAGGAAGCCACGGGAATGTCAGTCACACACACACGCACACACACACACACACACACACAGCCCCTCACCCTGTCCTTATCCATCAAAACTAAATGTCTAAACCTAAACTCAGTTCTAACCCTGAAACCAAATCTTAACCCTCAAACAACCTGCTGAATTTGAGGACTCACAAAATCAAAATGTCCCAGTGAAGGTGTTGAACCAATGTTGACCCTCAAAACAAAAGAGAGACACACACACACACACACACACACACTGTCTCTGGCATCAGATAGGCTTGGTGCACCCCCCAGCTGCCCTTCGTTCATGCATCCATCATCCATTATTAAATCTTTAGCGGATGCTCCATGTGAATTGCAGGACTCGTAACATCTTGGATTTTATTTCTCCGATTGAACTAAAGCGTCCGACTGCTCCTTCCTTCTTTATCTTCGCTGATGATTCACTCAGTAAATATGACGATACCGTATCAGGCCTGAAAATAATCCTCACTTTCAGCAGGAACTTCACCACATCAGAGTCGATCTCACTGTCAGAGAAACACACGGAGGATTTAAACTCTTTTTTTTTTTCTCTGTCGTCTGCTCGTAAATCTGGAGATGAAGGGGAACGCTGACTTCACAGATTCACTCGGGTCGATTAAAGGCTTGGTTTACCAGCCGAAGGATAATTCTGCTCTTTGCTGTTACCTGTGCTGCAGGTGCCAAAGCAAACAGGGGGATGTGTGAGCCGGTCTCAATAACAGTGCTGCACAGGCCCTGATTATACTAGAGCCGCACAAAACAGCCATTGTTGCTGTGTGATTAAACCGTGCCACACAGGAACAAATGTATGATTAGGTAATGTTCTCTACAAGGCACCTGTCAGCTCCGTGTGTGGTGGATGAATGGAGGGAGAGGAAAGAAGAAAGAGGGAGGGAGGTGTGGATTCCTAATTGCTGGTTGTTTCGTGATACAGGAGGTGAGGAATGTGTCTGACAGGCACATCTCTGATCTCCTGAGCGGCAACGAGGCTGTCGACAGTCAACAAGAGGCCTCCAGATGCAGCCGTACATGGAGACGCAGCTGCCTCAGACTGTGGGCGACCTGACCTGAGTGACGTCATTCAGAGCAGGCTTCAAATTAGGGGGATCAGAGGGTGTGTGGGTGTGTGCACGGAGATAAAGGTCTCTGCAAGGAAAGAAAGAGCGGGCTTACTGAGAAAAACAGCAAGATTGGGATTTCCTGTTTTTGAGCAACATCTCTTAGCCCACCGAGCCAGAGAGCAACGTGAGAGTCCTAGAAATTTTGAGAATGTGAGACTCAGGCCAAAGAGACCAACGTTGTAAAGAGTCAGGACTTATTTTATTTTATTTTAAGACGTCTCCTTCGTGCTATTGTCTTATTTATCATATTTGAAATATGCGTCATTCATTATTTTCATGGCTGGACCGCGCCCAGGGATGCAGCAGTGAGGAAAAAGTAAAAATAAACGGGGAAAGTCCCGGTTACTGAAGTGATGCGGGTACAAACCAAAAACATTTCAACATGCACAGGACAGGACAAGTCCAAACTTTCAAACATGGTATCCGTGATTGGTTTCCTATTGATACAGAGCTTCAGTGAGCAAGTAAAGAAATCAGTGTGTTAATGTACAGTGAGAAAAGCTCAAGGTTCACGTGCTCTGTGTTTCTGGCTTCGTTAATCAGTGTACAGGGTTTGCACAGTTGTCATGTTGATGCTTTAGTTAACACACATCCTCCTGATTTGCTATAAGTTTGATTTAATTGATTTTAGGATTTCCCGTCTGCCAGAATTCATCAACCTTCTTTCTTGACCTTGGAAAAAGTTGCTAAACAAAAAGTTTTCGGGTTCATCACACAAGATAAAGAAAAATAAGTATAATGAGAAACAGGTTGAGAACCTGAGGCCGTCCCACATACGGTCTGGTCCCAATATTGATGATCATAATTTAATCATTCTAATATTTTGAAAGAACTTTTCAAACTTCAAATTACAAAGTGCTTCACAGGGCAAATAATTAAAACAAATCATAATAATCAGATTTAGAGAAAAGTTAAATTAGAATATGGCTCTCCAGTCATTTTAAATCTATTTTAAAGTTAGTTTAGTTTAATTTATCAACTCGTCTGAGTCATTTACTGGATTGAATGTATATTTTTATATAGATATTTATATTTATATTGTATCTCTGTCCTGTCTTTAATGTGCTATGTAAAACAATGATTTGAGTCACCCCCTGACCCTTAATACTACTAATACTAATACAAATCATCATCATCATCATCATCCTGATAATACATTCAATCAATTTGCAAGTTTAACAAAACTCACCCTGCGGAATTAGAAAGATGATGCAGTTTAAAAGCAGATCTGAAATTGTGATTTCATTAATTAAATAAAACAAAACCCATATTACACCAATCTCTGATGAGTTATAATCCCAGTCAAGGATTAAAGCCTCTCCTGTCCACTGTGATTCTTTCCTCCTTCCATAAATATCATGATATCAGATCACCGTGGTGTTTTATGACAATTAACACCGCATGATAAAAACCCTCGGCTCCTTTGATTGTGTGTGGCAGATATGTTATCGCTTCATGTCCTGGATATGGTGAGAAAGAGTCATGGTCCAGTGGTTCAGAGACACAGACAAACTGTTATTTACACGACGTCAGTTTAACCACAGCTGAGTGAGTGTCCAGGATGAAGCTCGTAGAGAAACACTGCCACAATCAAAGATTACGACAGATTCACAGAGAGGAAGCCACGGGAATGTCAGTCACACACACATGCACACACACACACACACACACACACACATTATTGTCTCTACAAGCCGTGCACTGCAGTAATTGTGCAGAAAACAATCAGTCAGCAATACAGTGAGACAGACCGGGTTTGTCCTCAGTCGGTTCAATGGAAGCGTGGGCTGATGTCTTTGCCACACACACACACACACACTCACACACACACACACACACACACACACACACACACACACACACACACAGCCCCTCACCCTGTCCTTATCCATCAAGACTAAATGTCTAAACCTAAACTCAGTTCTAACCCTGAAACCAAATCTTAACCCTCAAACAACCTGCTGAATTTGAGAGAACTCACAAAATCAAAATGTCCCAGTGAAGGTGTTGAACCAATGTTGACCCTCAAAACAAAAGATAGACATCCGCACACACACACACACACACACACATACACACACACCCCCTTCTGACATCACTTCCTTCCCAACAGCAACAAACGCAGGGGTTGTTGGGAGAGTCCACTGGATGAGGGAGAGGTGGGGGGGGTGGACTGTTGAGTCAAGCGCATGGAATCTGTGATACTGTGCTGGGCTTTGTGTTGCTGAGGGGAAAACCAGCTACATCATCGTCTTTTGTTGACTCCGGTCTGAAGAACATCTCCTTTGTCTCTCCTCTTTGTTCCTGATGCATCTGCTCCTCCTTTCATCAGACTAATAGGTGTGAGCCGGGGAACGAGCCAGAGGGCCTGAATCACAGAGGTGTGAGGTCACGCTGGATGACGTTCGTCGCCGTAGCATCCGGAGAGATGAGGCAGCCTCTGACATCAAAGCTTATTCAGAAATTACGTTTCTCCTGGAGCTCGGGATCAGACGTGGTTGGGCGGAGGCGGCAGCTCTGCAGAATCCTCACGATCCGACTGTTCCCCGACACTGAAAACGCTAATCGAGTGGAAAATCGAATTGATCAAACTCTGTCTGCGAATTGGAAAACATGGAACGTTTCTCTTCCTCTCAATATCCAACTTTCCCCTGGATTTGTGAAAGACGAGTATTTAAATCATTTCACATGACGTAACTCCACCACCTGCACCTTGTCTGGATTTCAAACGCATTACTGTAGTTGAACGGTTTGTTTATGCTAAGCTACTTAATGAGCCACTTATTTCTTCATCCTGTTACGTCAGGAACTTCCTTTTTTCAACCTCACAGGCCTGCGGATGAGTTCACTTAGCGCTGACATCATGTTCCTCACGTCTTCTTCTTATTTCAAATATTATTTTACTCTTTATAAAAATTCATTTTTTCTTTCAGCTCTTTCATCCATTTATATCTGAAACTAGCTCACCCTTGTATTCACTTCTTCTAGTCATTTATCTCTTTACTTCATTTATCCATTTCCTGTTGTTTTACCCGTTGATCTGTTCAAACAATAGGTTTCAGTAACTTTTTGAAAATGATGAACATTTGAAGTAGTTACAGATACTATTGAGAGTTAACTTTACTTAGACCTCCTGCAGTTAAACTGTCAAATTACTGCAGTTCTAACGAAGGTATGACAGAAGTAGACTAAAGTGATAAACAGTCTGACAGCCCTTGAATTACTAACTTCTAGTTAAAGGTTCAGTTTGTCAGATTTAGGTGAATATAAAATGATCCTTGAGATGTTCTCACTCGTGTGTTTTATCTAAAGTGTGTCAGTTGTTGTTTTCTTTACCTTAGAATGAATCTTTATATTTACATCCGGAGCGGCTCATCTCTCCGGAGGCGGCCATGTTTTTTTACAGTAGCCCAGACTGGACAAATTAAACCTTTTGAGTTTCTATGACAACTGAAAGTTTCCACAAGTTCTCTGTCATGTTTGGAAGAAGAGGATGAGGCGAATACTTCCATTCACTTTGGACTGTTGTTATTTTATAGACAGAATTTCATGTACTCTAAGTAGATATATATATGAACAGTATTTTTTTTTTTTATTTGATCACACAACTTTGAAAGTACCTCCCTGGAGAAGTATTTTACGTTGGAAATCCCTTATTTAAAAACATATCAGATATCTCTGTGGGATGTTTTTGCTGATGTCACGGCAACAGAAGTTGTGGTAGACTTCCTTAATCCTGTTGACTTTATGATTGAGGTCAGCACCATAATGAAAGATCCCACAGAGTCACCGCTCCTCTTTCAAAACCTGAGCGCAGCGATACCCGTGACATTTCCCTGCTATTGTGAGCCCGTTTCCAGGAGCGACCACATGGCGATGCCGTAGCCTTGATCGTGTGAAAGCCAAGCGGCAGGTATTAATGCCCCCGACGGTTTGGCTCCCAGGGCGACTGTGACCCTGAAAAGTATCAGCGTGAGAGCGAAGACGTGGAGGCGATGATGAAAGAGAGCGAGAGATAAGAGCTCATGAGAGGGAACAGCTGAATCATGTTGAAATTGTGTTTATCTGAAAACCATTGGAACAGAGCAGGAGGGGAAATATCAGAGTCAAGAGGGTTCTGCTGGTGTTTCCCAAAGTCCGACAGATCTGTTTTGACTCTGCTGATTGGAAACAGCAGCTGGTGCTTGGTGTGGACCTGGTAACGTGGTAAATAGTATTAGGTATTATCTGAGCAGTGAGTCTGTCTGACTCACAGAAACAACAAGCGTCTCTCAACTGGTGAACACTACGCACTCGTGTTCCCACCCTGAAGGAACAGAAAACAGCCGAGGAGAGTTTTTGCTGTTTAATTCAAGTCGTGTTGCTTCATCTGCTGTTGTGTCTGCGCTCATCTTTTCGTCTGATTACACCCACTGCTGTATTGACTCAGGTGTGTGCGTACGTTCTGGCTTTGACAGGCGGCTCACTCATGAGGAAACATGACGTCTTGCTTCCTCCACACCCACGGCCACCTTGGCCTTGGTGTGGTCTGCGCCCTCGGGCCGGCGTCAGCCCACTTTGATGTGGCTGCGGAGAGGAAGAGGAGGTCAGGTCCGGGAGATCCTGACATGGTCAACTGAATGAGAAACGGGTTCTGCTGATGTCACCGTCAGTCCTGCCCAGAAGTTTGTACTTTTTCTCCATCGCTCCGCTCATCCTCCTCCTCCTCTTCTTTCTCTGCCTCGGTCGATGGTAAAACTGGCAACAAAGAACCTAAATGAATGGATGCGTCACCAAAGAGAGACATGGTTCAGGGAAGACTGAACCTTTAAAGGTCGTCCAAGATGTTCAGTTTACACAGAGTGCGTCATTTATTTTCTCATTTGTGCATCTTTGGCTAAATCCACACTCTTCTCCACTCTGAATAAATCTGGGTGATAAATCCCACCCAGGTCGCCATACATGAAATCATGGGATTCTTGTAGCGTTTGCTGTGTCACAAAAAAAAAAATCCTCCCCTCTTCCCACTGTTGGAGCTGTAAGATGAAATGTCTTGTCTGGACTGTGTCCCATGTGATGTAAGATGGAGGGATGAGAGGAAGACGGGGAGCAAAGAGGAAGGAGCAGAGGGTGACAGGATGTAGGAGCTCTGGGCCGAGCGCTGACAGACTCACTTTTTAACCTCCGACAAGTGTGTGGGGCTCCGCGCGGGGGGAGGATCTGTGTTCACACGTGTTTTAAACATGTTTGCCGAGCGTCCACTTCTGGGTGCACACAGTACATACATGTTAGTCATATTTTTAGCCGCGTTAACATGGGTGGAGTTTGTTTGTGGTCAGACTGAAATAGCTGAACAACTATGTGGATGTTTGCCAATCGACTTCGGTAAAGATATACATGACCTCTGATTTTTTCCTGTAGCGCCACCTTCAGGTCAGGTTTCACGCTGCACACGGTCCAGAAGTGCCTACTTTGATCGTGTGCTTTGTCAGACTCTCCCACACACTCCAACCCACACACATCAGCTGAAACAGGATCTGCCTAATGGTCTGGAATATCCCTGTTTGGGCCGATCATTGCTCCCATTTTCTTTTCAAATGTGTAGTTTTGATAAAACCGCAGGCCGGTGTGATGTGACTGGAGAGGTGGCGGCGGCGAAGGGGCAGTGGGGTGTAAACATTGGGGTTGCTATGGAGGCGGGGGGGGGGGGGAGAAGTGTGTGTGTGTGTGTGACTTGAAATGACCTTCTCACCACAGAGGATGTGGGAGAAGAAAGACGATTCTCTGCTCTTCGTGTCGTGAGCAGATAAAAGAGAGCAGTAAAAAAGCAGTGGAAAAACTCTGGGCTGGTTCTACCTTAGTTGTTCCGCGGCCGACTCGCGCTTCAGGATTCTTGAGGAACCATGTTATTGTTTCAAAGTACTCCGCCACAATCAAATACAAATGCAACAGCTGTGCCAAGGATCCGTGCCATCGAACACTTACACCAGGCAGCAGCTTTCAACCATTTCCTCATATTTGGCTTCTTTAATTTGTGCATTTCCACCCTTCTGGTTTCAAAACAGGCTGAATCCAGTGGAAACACGCTGGTTTGTCTTTGAAGCTGAAATAGCCGAGCGGCACCGCGTTCACCGTGACTCCACAGTCCCTGAACCTTCAACCTTGACCTCAACTCTTCAGAGGAGACAAACCGCTGACGTCAGGGTTCAGGTGTGAGTTTGCAGAGTTTAGGGTGAGCTGGAGGGCACGGTTAACTAGGAATGCTCTTAAAAACCAGAGATAATCCGTTGCTCATAACAGTGGAAGAGTTGGCCAGTGGCAAAGGTAAACACCCTGTCTCAAGTTTTATCTCTGCATGCTGTTACACGGGCACGTTTGTATTTCTCTCTCTCTCTCTCTCTCTCCACTTCTACTTAACCTCTCTTCACCCTTTCTCATTCATGCTTGCTCTCTTCTTTCCTTCCTTCTCCTCTCCCTGCAGCTACAGGGCTTTTGGCTTCCTGTCATCATTTGAAACAGCATCAGGTTCCACTTGCTGGCAGGCTGCACATAGCATAACACTGGGGCATGGAGAGGGTCCAAACACTCTCTCGCTATGCACGCGTGAGGAGCGAGCAAATTATGAATAAATGTGCGACGCAACCCAAACACACGTTAACCTGAAGGCTGCACAACCCTGCCTGCGTTCTTTTCCGCCGCAGCATCGAGCTTCTGGAGTCCTGGAGGAAAATTGCTGAGGGCAAAGGAAACCCGCAGCTAAACTCACATTCTCACGGTGTAATAACGACCCCTGGCTGAGAGGAGAGCACTTCATAGTACCACATCCACAGCTGATGCCAAGATCAGGCCGCGGCCAGCCAAGAGCGGGAGGTCGCTGGAGCCGTGACACGGGTTCAAAAGGTCTCCCGGGAAAAAATGAGGTCTGCATCCTCGCTGGGTTCGCTCTGCACCGACCTCAGGAGAAAGTTCTGGCCGAGCTGAAGCTCCGATTCTCGTTCTACGATGCAGAAGCAAAACATCCAAAGAGGCCATTCTATAGAAAAAAAACGAGCACAAGAGTAGGAGTAAGGGGAGAATGTGGTCGTACTACTACATAACCAAAATCATGTGTGTGGTTTTATGAAGTTAGAAAGCCCATAATGATGGAGTATTAAATGATTGTAGCGCCATGAGGTTTGATGGTTTTGGGTGGGGGTTGGATGTTGGGGGGGGGGGGCATATAAAAAGACAGCTTTCTCCCATGAACTCCTCTGGCACCCAGAAATTCACTTGGATTTCGCAAACTCACCCAACCTACTACAACCACCCCTCCTCTCCTATTGTCACCACTTCTCCCTAAAATAACTCCAGTTGCTAAAGAAGGCTGATTTTCTGCTGGGTTTTCAAACAGAACGCTGTTGTTCCACTGGCAGCGGGGAAACAGCCGAGGTCGGGGAGGTCGAACAGGAGCCGCTGCCGTGTTTAGATGCTGCAACAGCCACGATATGTGACCGCTGGACTGTCTGTGGACACTCGGCCTTAATGAGGTGGTCTAGATTTACCATGCGACAGTATCTCAGTGTACATTTTTGGAGAGTGTGTATGTAAGCGGACTATAATAGGAGACGTGAATTAATAGCATCATGTTGTTTGTTTTTCTTGTTGAAGCTGTGACACAGAGTTTCAGTGCCAGTGACAGTGTTTGCAGCACGAGGACTCGGAAGAGATTCTGGCAGAGTTTTCTTACTTCTGTAAAACTGCGTTAATCAATATCTTCACGATGGATACGATGAAGAAGGTTTCACTCATACACAAAAAATAAATCAGCAGGAAATGAAACGCCGGATGCTGCAGGCCGACCAGCCGCAAGATTTATTGTGACCATAACATTTGGATTTGAAAAGCGGAGGTGTTTTAAAATTTAAAAGAAGCGGAGCATTTGTATTTCCCTTAAAACACACGTGGAAGTAGATCTGTAGGTGGAATACTACACTGATCGAAATATGAACATGATTCAATCACAATTGAAAAACTTTTGTATGAAATGAATGTCATTGTGTTTGTTGTAGTGAGGGATGATGATGATGATGATTGTTAACATTATTATAATTGGTTTAAGTAATAGAATACAAATACCAATAGTAGCTGCAGTAGTATTAGTAGTTTAATGATGATGATGATTATTATCATTAGGCTGGTAATAGCGGAAGTAGTAATGCCATTATGATCTGTTGTAGTAGTAGTATGATTTTTATAATTATTAATAATTGTAGTATATTGATTAGTACTAGAAGCCAGTTGTAATTTTAGTAATGTCCTTATCATCATTATTATCTATTGTGGTTGTTTTTTGAAAAGTAAATAGATTTTTTTCCTCCAGTGCATCTGAACATGGCCTCGGTGTGTGTGTGTGTGTGTGCGTGCGTGCGTGCGTGAGTGTGTCACCGTGTTGTGGACGCGCAGAGGGGGTGGATTACGTGTGAAGGAGCGCGCTTCACCTGTGTGCGCTCAGGTCGCTCCAGTTTGGTTCGTTCCGTCGTTGCGCGCGCCTGAGAACCGGTGGATCGCTGTGATTGGCTGCAGCGGGTGAACGCGCAGCTCCAGCCCACCCACCGCTGAGTATAGAGACCGTGAGAGTCTCAGTGTCAGTTCGCTTCCTCTCAGACAGTTTGGGAACTGGCCCCGGGGCTGCACGGCACACACACACACACACATACAGCGCGCATCATGGCAGCTACGCACGGCGAGTACAGAGGCTACCTGCGGAACACCGTCGACATGGAGGCAGGGCAGCACCGCTTCCACCCGGTGCAGAGCTCGGAGCCCACTTACCGGCCGCTCCTTTTCGGGACCCTCGCTGTTATGGGATTGCTTCAGGTGGCTTCCAGCGTGGCGATCTTATTACACCTGACAGGTTATCTGCAAGAGGTAGGCTCCGTGTGAAGCTCATTGCACAACCACACTCACAACAAGCGTGTGCGTTAAAAGCTTTGGTTCTGTGCGTAAACGTGTCTAGGAATGTCGCCAAAGGTATTTGCGCACTGTTATAATGCCATAAAATGTCAGATACGCTCCCCAGCTCTCGGAGGAGTGGGAGGTGTTGTGTTTGCACAGTGTATTTGTCTTCTTCAGGAGTAAAAACAAGAAAAGAAAAGAGCCAGTCGGTTTCCTGCGCTCTCCAAGGACGCTGCGCCTCAGTGGCAAAAACAGGTCTCCCCTCTCTGTGAAAACTCAAGAAGCTCTGGCGATAGTTTACACAAATATCAGACATTTTAGGAAGATGTTCTAATTTTTTTTTATTGCATCTCGACTTAAAGCAACACTTTAAACAAAGTCTAGAAGCGTCAGTCCTGTGAGATGTCTCGTTAATGCAGATGTTTTCACTTGAGGCTCCGGTGGCTGCGCTGTTTCATGCTCGTGTTGTGTTTACATGCCATCCCGGGCTTATATTTGTAATTTATAGCCTGTGTGTCACGAGCTGTAAACCTGTGAGCATAAGCAGAGCTCTGGTCCAGGACTTCTGGAGACAGAGCCGTCTGGTGAAGTTCAGAGTGGATGATGTTGCTGCATGGCTCAAGTGTGAGATGGTATCAGAACAGCTCGGGCTCTGCAGCGTCCTTGTATTTCTGTCAGGTCATTTGTGAGGCTGCTTGTCTGCGATCTGGTAAAATAACATTTACATTTCTGCCACAGTTGTTTTTGTAACTTTATGGTGTTTGTTTTTTTTCCACAGTTGAATTATTGTCTTGTTTCAATAAGCCCAGTGAGCAGAGCACATATCTGCTGTCAGGGGGAGTGAAGTTCACCTGGGGTGCATCTCTCTCTGTCTTCGTCTCTTGTCTCAGTGTTTGTTTGGTTTGTGGTGGAGGTCAGTCGTGTTCTGGACAGTGAGGCAGAGGGAATAAAGAATCTTCAAGAGCAGGAGAGACGGAAGTTCAGAGAAATATAAAGAGGCGATTTCATATTTTGCAATAAATACATGCATGTGGGATCGATCTGTGGATGTTAGATGAAGAAGGAAGTGTCCAGCAGCTCCACAGGCCGTCCGGTGGCTCAGACTCTTTGGACTGACATGCTCCCTGTTCTGAATTCCACCACAGCTGCATGTTTCCACTTTCATCTCGAGTCTGAGGCATCGAACCCTCATCGTCTGCCCTCAACACCTGCAGAACGTCCTGGAGATGGAGGGGAGATCTGGAATCTGCACAGCTCCGGGCCTGCAGCAGGAATGTGCTGAGTTTAAAAACGCTGGAACATGAGGAACACGGAGAGTGTGGTTTCATTATTGTGTGTCGACTTTGTGCATTGAGCTGGATGCGTGCAGGCATGAAAACCCTGTGGCCAAATGGTTTAGTGCATGTACATTAAATTAGAGACGGCGGCCCCGCAAATCAGAACCAGTGCTCGGGCCTCCGAATGGCTTTGACTCCCGCCCGCTGTGATGACGTGCAGAGTGACACACGGAAAATATCTTAATCACCCACTCCCACTCCAACACACACACATTCAAACTGCTCTTATTATTCTCCCCACCCACACCTGTCAGGGGTGATCATTAAGTATTGCCTAACTATTTGTTTTCTACATACAACACCTCTCTAACCGTCTCCTGTGTTTCTGTCTCCAGGTGGATTTGTCCACAGCGCCACATCGGCCCATTGAGGTGAGTCTGACCCCTGTTTGACCCCAGACAACACAACGGCACAACACACACTGACAGTCTGACAGTCCACACAGATATTTAATAGGTTTCCTTCCTGCTAAACGTTCTGGAGACATGTCATTAATCATCTGGAGTGATTCTCCAGAGTTCAGTAAATAACGTGTCAGAGATCATTGTCTGAGTCACAACAGGTTGCTCCTCCCGTCGCTGTCAAGGGGAAAGTGTGTAACAGAGCAGTTTTGCTTCCAAAAGAGAAAAGCAGCAGAAATAAATAAATAAACAGAAAGCAAAGTTGCACTGACAGATGTTATGATTTTCCCATGGGCGTGTTGCATCAGTGCATACCACAGCTTCTGTAAAGCAAGCACCAAACCCGAGTTGGTCACACAGGCCGGGACGAGGTCGGACCACGGCAGGAAAAAGCACCTTTCTGTCTCCGATCAAAGGTTGAACAAGTTATCGTAGCTGGGATGTTTTTCTCCGGACGTTTGATCGCTCGTGTACTGACGCTGCGCAGAAAGTAGTTTACTGCATCTGCTGTCAGTGAGTCACTCGCTGGCGTCAGTGGTTGCAGACAGTTCCTGCGATGATCAGCAGTAGCATGAGCTTTAAATACGAGTTCTTAATTGCTGAAGACATTTTCTTCCCTCTCATCCCTCTGTGGAAGTGGCCATCTGTTAAATTTGCCGAACAAAAGCCAAATCCATCCAGGAAGTGAAATAACAGAGAATAAAAGCGCTGCTTTGCTTTACTGGTGTTTGGTTTCACATTATGCTTTCGTATCCTTTGTAATGCTGTATTTATTTTTGCCCGTGGAATCCCTCACGGACTTCTTACACAAACCACCCAGCCTGTGTTTGACTGAGGAGCTCATTGTGTCGTAAGCCCCCGGCTCTTTCCCATGGAGCGCAGGGAGACGTGCTGGGAGCTTTATGAGGTGTCAGGGTGACAGGTCCTCTTGGCCCACGTTGTGTTGTGTTAGGGTCGACCCTGAGGCCGCCCGCAGCTCTCTGCAGACAGTTCGGGGGATTTACTGGAGAGCAGGCCTCGGTGGACGGCTGTCAGCTCTGCAGATCAGCGCTGGGCTGCAGCTCTCTGGTGCGAGGCAGGATGTGCAGGCCCGGCCGGCAACGGGCTGGGCCTGTGGTCAGTGGGATCATAGGGTGTGGTGAGAAGAACCGGGAATCAAACAACGGCTCCTGATGCAAATGTTTAGAGCCTGCGGAGGTTGATCTGACGGATGCATGAAACATAAAGAGACAATCTGCTCCGGGGGCCGAGCTTTGAGTGAGAGGACTTTCTAGCGTCTCATCAACATAACAGAGATGAAGGATGAGTGTGGTGCGGAGATAAAGGCCTGAGGTGCAGCCTGCATCCACTGTGGTAATGCAGGATCAAACATGTGCAGCACATCAGCCGCAGTTTGATGCAGGGTTCGTTTCAAGGCAGACATTTCTCCGTCAGCTCCGCCTGGTGCAGGGCGGTTTTAACCCACTTTAATTCTAGTTCTCACTGTAGGTGAGGACGCTGCCAAGCTGCTGCAACTTTGTTTAAATAATCTCTTCTCTTTCTCGGCTAAAGAGGCATGAAGTGGTTGCACCGCAAATCAGGATGGATCCCACAGTGTCGGGCCAGCAGGGAGCGGGTTCACAATCATTTTGTCTCATTCCAAGACGCTGCGCCATAAACATGTTTGTGCAGCAAATCGTTTTTGGAGGACAGGCTGCACACATTTAAAAAAAAAAAAATTAAAACTTGACAGTAATAGTGGCACAGAACAGGTGCAGAGTTAGAAAAGTTGAAGGTGTTGTTGGGACCGGAGCGTGTAGCAGGGTTTGTGCTCCGAGGCGCTATGTGTGGTTTTTTAAGTTGGAACGTCTCCACAATTTCCTTTTCCCAGTCTTTTCCTTTTTTTAGCTGTTGGCTCAGAGGGAGACGATAGTGATGCCAGGGAACTTAAGGTTATTGAATGAGGAGGAAAATCATATAATATGTTCAAACACCTTCAGGATGTAATAAACAATGAAATGTGGATTTACAGGATTCTTTAAAATCTGCTGGGCACAAAACAAATGCTATTAAAAAAAAAAAAAAAAAGAAGCTCATAGTGATAAATATTATTCTATAAAAACAATGTTTAGTCTTTTTCTATGCAGATAAAACTTGAGAATGTCGTTTCACTTTCAGATCTCTTGCGTGAGTGAGAGATAGTAATTTTCGGCAAAACACTCACTGATGATTGGATCTTGTGCCATGTGTGGCAGAGAGTTGGCAGCGTTGGTGCAGTAACTGTTTACTTGCTTGGAAACAATGTTTTTCTTCAGAGTATCTGCTCTGTCTTGCCCGAGGAGCACAGCCCAGCTCAGACTGCACATGGCGGCATCGCTGGCTCTGAATAGAATTAGCACTCGGAGGCTCCAGATCGTCTCTGTGCCAAATCCACGAGGAGCGTAATCTGCCTGAAAGGTTACACTCACCAGGAGGCCTCGCTGTCACGGCCGCCGGCCTCAGCTGCAACCACACTCGCCAAAGACGATGGATAACACACATAGACGTGCAGCTCATGTGGTCTTATGCACTTATTGTCTTCAGAGACACACACACACACACACACACACACACACACACAGACAGTTATTGATAGAGACAGAGGAACAAAGCTGTGGTAAAACATGTCTAAATATAAAATAGTGTTGCTTTTAGAAAAATAGTTATTTGTTGATGTCTCTTTACTGATGCGGGTGGAAGTTTCAAACTGGACACACACACACGCGCACACACACAAACAAACACACACACACACACACACACACACACATTTGACCTGCCCTCAGTCAGTGTATTAAATGAGATTCTTGTCTTTTTGTGCAGGAGGTGCAGACGGAGCCGGTGCTGAACGCACTGAGGGACACGAGGAAAAAAGGACGCTGCAAAAATCTCTCAAAGGAGAGTCTGCCGTCAGCTCATCTACCGATCAGAACGTATCAGGAGTTCTCTAAGAGTGAGTTCACTGCCACACTTTATAATTACAATATACAGAAACTGTCGGTGCCAGCTTGTTGGAACATGTTGGTTTTACACATCACTTATGTCAAAGTATTTGCAATGAGGACATTTCAGGGTTTGGCAATAACAATGATAAAACATCTTACAGTTTTATTTTAATCACTGAAGAAGATTTTTCTCGACGAGAACAAACCCAGTAAAGTTGGTGTCAGGACAGAGAATCAATAAATGAAGCTGCAGATCAGGTTCACTGTCATAACCATGGTTCATCAATGTTGCCACTTTATGAATTATTATTATTCAAACTAAACTTTCCTCAGGTTGTCATGCTGCAACTTCATTTAGTCAATCATCAGTTCACGAAAAGCTGGTGCTGCAAAAATCCTGGACTTTAGTTTATTATGAACCAGTGAAAGTTAAGTGATGAATGTTGGAACTGAAACCTGCTGCTCTTGTTGCCGTGCAGAGAGCGAGCAGGCCATCACCATCGACTGGGACGAGGACCACGGATACTGCCACAAAATGCGCTACCAGAAGGGCAAGCTGCTGGTGACGGAGCTGGGCTTCTACTACGTTTACGCCAAGACCTGCTTCCGCTACTACAAGTACGCGCCCGAGGACAGCACTCAGCCCGGGAGCCTGCCGATGGATGTTAGGAACACCCAGCTCATCCAGTACGTCTACCGCGAGAGCATCAAACAGAACAGCAAGGCCATAATGCTGATGAAGACGGGCAGCACCGTGCGCTTGAACAGCACGAGCTATAACATGTACTGCGCCCAGCAGGGCCGCGGCGTGCGGCTGGAGGAAGGAGACACCTTGTTTGTCAACGTGTCCAACGCGTGGATGCTGGACCTGGAGGGTGAAGGGACGTATTTCGGGGCCATTAAGTTGGGTAACTGAAATTTTAAAAGAAACGTGAGGAGCGGACATGCTACTGAACATTTGATATGCCAAAGAACCACTGTTAGTGATTTACAATGTACAAAGAGTGTGTGTTTTTTTATTTTATTGTACATTATTGTTGTTTTTTTTTTACATTTGCTCTTCACCAGTTAGCCTTGGATTCCTTCATGAGAACATCTAATGGAAACGTGATCACCTCTTAAAAACTCATCTTGCCACTTAGCCCCTCGAACCCTCCCACAAACGAAACATGAGCTTCATCCCCAAAAAATAGCACTGGACTTTTCTTTTATTTTTAGAGTTGGGTTTTTTTTGGTGTTTTTTTTTTTTTTTTTTTTACAGCTATGCGGTTTGTATTGGGAAATATCAACACATCTCAGTGCAGAATACAACATGTTTGTGCACTAATTAAACAAACCACAGGGGAGCAACCAAGGAAGTGAAGTTTGTTGGCAGGAGAAGTGCAGTGAGAAAGGATTTATCAGTGTTTATTGATGGAAAAAGAACATTTGTAGCTGATGGAGCATCTGCTTGTACTTAGCAGATTATCACAGGATAGAAATAACAAGACTTCCAGGCCTGTCTCTGACCCGCGGCAGCAGATGCACTGACACTGAAAGGTTTTGTAAGTGTGAACGAGGCGATGAGGCGTAACTCAACAGCATTGTTTGAAAGAAGCATTTAGACGGTGGTTTACGACACCTTCCAAACACTTTGGCTGCATCCACATGACGACTGTTCCGTTTGAAAACACACCGGCTCTGCTGCGGAGTTTCAAAGTCGCCGAATCTGAATTGTCGGTCACGTCGGAGCCTTCGCGGATTCGTGGGACACAACATGGAGAATCGATTACAAATGTTACTGACCCTGTCGTCTTTGTAAACAGTTGTTAAATTGTGTATTTTACCACGATACAACAGTTTACACGTGGAGGAGACAGAGATGTTATCTGTGTGATTCCCGTGTCCGCTGGCACACGCATGCTCAGTGTATGTGAGTCGTCACGTGATGCGTGAAGGTGTTTTAGTGTGTGGACGGGGATTAAAACTGATACGGAGACAAAACTCTTGTGAAAGTGCCATTTTCAAACGAAAACGTAGTCGTATGGATGTAGACTTTGACTCTGACATTGTTTTTTTAAAGCAACACAATCAATCGTGTGTCTGTGTGTGTGTGTCTGTGTGTTTGTTTGTTTGTCTGTGTGTGTGTGTGTGTGTGTGTGTGTGTGTGTCTGTGTGTTTGTTTGTTTGTCTGTGTGTGTGTGTGTGTGTGTGTCTGTGTGTGTGCTCCAGAGATCCAGTTTTCTGTCTCTAATGAAATCTAACGAGTGGCCTGTTCCTTTCAAGGCGATTTACGCGACTATGTCATTTTAAACTAAGGAGGAAATGACACGTGTTTGTTTTGTTTATGACGATCAACACGCGATGCAGATAGCTGGACTGTCTGACCACAGGTGACATGAATAGACTCTTCACTAGAGGAACCGAGTTGAGTTTGGTTCATCGTTAACTTAAAATTCTGTTTTTCATTTGGCTCTTCACGGAGGCAAGTGGGAATATGCACTAAATATTTATTTATTAGCTATAGAAGTACAGAGACGGGTCATTGTTACAGTGACCCCTCGGCTGTAAAAAATCATCTATATTTTATGTCTGTACGACATCCATTACGCAGCACTTAAATAGTAGACACGCTTTTTCTTATTAAAACACAGGGGCTTCATTTTAAATTCCATATTTATGTATCTTGATTTTGACAATTCTGTGTGCACTCGCCTAGCCAAAAGCAATATATAAGGATATATTGTTTCTTCTACAAGATTGTAGCAAACCTGTAAGACCTTCATCTGATTTTTTTTCCATTCAGTGTTCTTTTTTTTATTTATGTTTGTGTACGTCCTAATAAAAAAAACTACTTTTGTAACTGTGTTCCATGTGTGTTGACGTTATCCGGTTCAGCTGCTGTTTGAGCAGGATGAAAGTTCGCACGATGAGTCACCTGATAAACAGGTCAACGTCCCGCTGTGCGGTTTCGATAATGTCCACAACCTTTGGAAAATTCAACGGCCCTGTGGCCAAGAGAGTGAAGTCACTGTGCTCCTGCCCCGGTCGGAGCGAGTCTGGCCTCCAGAGAATCCGCCCACTGCTGCAGCAGCCCTGCAGAGTACACACGCTGTGAATGATGGGACGCATAATGAGAATTTCAATACTTACCCATCGTGCTGATCGGTGTGGTGATGGAGGGGTCTCCCATGAGGCCCCACGGCCTGTAAGAAAGAAGAAACCGTTCTAATGTTGGACCCAAACAATTCCTCTATTGTGTGCAGGTTTAGCAGCACATGGGCCCAGAGCGGTTGAGTTCACACGTTTTGCGCCGCGAGCCGGGACCTCACACGTCCTCCAGCTCATTGTTCAAACATTACTGAGGGTTGGAAATAAAATCTGGGGTCTGAGGAGAAATACTTGGCTGAGCTGCACGAGGAGCTGATTAGTTTTTGAGTTTTGACGGGAGTGAAGTCTGACAGCCGGCTGCAAAGTTTAAATCATCACAATGAAGCGTCTTTGACAGGAATTTACTCCCTCATACCTTCAGAGACAAACTAGTTACAACGACAAACTCTTCAGCCGCGGTGTCGCTGGGTTTAAAAGAGCTGAAGCCTCGAGTGTAAACACTGGACTTCTGTAGTTTGGCTCCGTTTTAAAGAGACTCTTATTTCTCAATTCAACTTGAAACCTGAGTAGAAAGCTTGACGTCCACTGGACCCCCACTGTCAACACACACACACACACACACACACACATATACACACTCAACACATGCAGTTACTCACACAAAGAGTTTTCACTTGCACTCATTGGTTCATAAAAGGCCCCACTTGGCAGCAGTAGAGAAGTTACCAGCTTGTTTTATTGCTCACATATGTAAAAACACGCGGCAATGAAAAGCACAGGGCCAATCCATGTCAGAGTGGGTATGGATTTAACCCACACTACAGGGCATTAAACGGATTGCTGACTTGTATTTTCACTCCTGACTACGGGTCGTTAGATGTTCCATTCCGATCTGCTGCAGACGAGCTGCAGTGGAAAGTATGTGAGACTTCACTCGTGTCCTCTCTGGGTTTTTATGATGCTGCGTCGCCGTCAGACATGATTTCAGCGTCCTCTCCCTGCGGCTCGGCTCCGAGGTGGAGCTGTTGATTCAGAAAAACAAAGTCATGTGTTGGAAAAACATATCAGGGTGTTTTTTCCCCAATAAGACGCAGCAAAGGCTGAAGATGTTAATGGCATTAAACTAAGTACGGGTGCTCAGCTTTATGAGGCTCTGTGGTTTGGAGGAAATGGAGCTCTGAGAAGTAAGTTTTACTGAGCAGCTGGACGTCTTTGTTATTGTGTAGCCAGGTTGCTTAGCGTCGTGCACACTTTGAAATCTCCACATTGGTGCACACTCGTGCTATCGATGTGTAAATGTGTGCGTCGAACACACACACACACACACACAAGCATATACTCACACTCCTCTGCTGACTCAGCATGGCCGGTTATTTTCACAAGCTGGGCCCTCGCCCTTTGTCTTCACCCCGATATAGCTCAGATGTTTCTGCTCTTTGATGTCTGACGGTTTTTTTTTTTTTTTTTTACCTCTTGGCTAATGCTAACATGAGTGTTATTAAAACAATAACAGAGGGAGATTTACAGGCTACGCTGCAGACGCAGGGGCGTGAGATAGCGGGAGGGTTATTACTGTAACTGGGCCCTGTCATCTCCTGCGTGAGCTGTCGGCAAAGGCTCTGTGTGTGTGTGTGTGTGTGTGTGTGTGTGTGCCAGACTGTTTATGTCTGTGTGAAAGTGTGAAGGTCGTAAGTCTTTGGGAGGTGTTAGCTGACACGCCCATGAGCAAAAAAAAAAAAAGAAGAAGAAGCTTGTCCAAAGGGCTTGATGGGAAATAACGCCGCAACATTTTTAATTTTCAGTTTCAGTTTTAATATATTTGACCCTCTGACCTTGTGTCCGTCCCTTTGACACGGCTTCAGCACCATGGATAGCACGTCCAACTTCTGTGTTCATTAAGCTTCTAACAGATAAAGTAGATTCATTCGTCTGCTTCTCTGCAAGAACTTTTATAAAACTTAAATAGAATTTGTTTTTATTATTATTTTAGTGAGGAGCTTGCAGAATAACAGAGACGTGCTCGGCTCTGTTTCTACAGCAGACGTTGAGTTTCTACTTTTAACCGACTGCAGTTCAGAGAGAGAACCAGCAAAGAATCTCCTGCTGTGCTCTCACATCGGCTCCCCCTGACTTTCCCCAGACTTTAAACTCGGGGGGGGGGGGGGGCAGACAGAGAAAGTTCCCAGAAACTCTTGAGGCTCTCACTTGGATATTTGTGTCCACACATAAAGTCCTTGTGAAGCAAATCCGCGGGATCAGAGTTCAGTGCACGTCTGAATGTGATCCGCGTGACATTGTTTTATCAACATTACATGTGAGGCATTAGATGTGAGATTCTTTCTCACCGATCATGGTTTTGGGAAACTTGTATTTTTCTGCTCATAATTAAGCTCAGGCTATTTTCGCCCATTCCAACAAGACCCAGTCGTGTGCGAACATTTTTGTCGAGCTTTTGTGGACTGGAACGAGCTGAGATGCCCCTTAGCGAGGAACTTAACCTTAAGCTGCTGGAGCTGCTCAGTGGCAGCAGATCAGTCTGTGGTTATTCTGGACTTCTCCCAATTGTGAATATTTGTAACTGCATCTACGTCTGTGGTTCTAAGGACACGTCTCCATGTGCAGCACCATCAGCAGCGAACATCTATCAACCCCAAGAGAAACACATATCATTACACTGCTTGTCACAAACAAACCCATCATCATGTTGAGAAAAACACAGCAGTCGGTTGTTCTTGTGTTGGAGCAACGGACGAGCCGACGAGCCGACGGAGTCTCAGGAGCTTTGAGCCAACAGCTGGCCATCAGAGCTGAAACCGAAAACAAAAATGTCTAAATCTGCTGCGCTCTGACGAACATCCATCGGAAAAAAAGGTTCCCCACCCTGCTTTGAAGAGACTGTAGCAGTGTCTGATGACTGAAACAAGAGGTTGGTGAATTTCACTTAAACCCATAACAATAATCACACTAAGCCGTTGGTTCTCTGAAGCCAAGAATATCCGACTCTACTGCCAGGTGAGGACGAGAGAAGCAGAGCAACGAGCTACAAGTCCAGCGTTGATTCTTAGAGAGTTCAGCTCAACAACCAGGAGAGTGATGGTCGTTTCTCTGTAAATCGAACCTGCGATGATCATGTCAGCATCGTCAGTGGGATGGATGGATGATGGGTGATGGATAAGTTTGGTTTTAATTAGTTATTAGATGAGGATACCTGAACGAGGCAGACAGGTCGGGCCTTAGGACCAAAGATTCTGAAAAGATGTTCTGTCACACTGGCTGCATGATCTACTGGATTCTCTACTCTGCCTGTAATGAGGGAAAACATCAGGTTCTGGTCGGGCTTCACTCTGACGTCACATGGACCATAAACACCCACAGCGTGATGCACAATGACTGAAATGAGCCACAATACAACCTCAAAGTGGTGAAACTCCACAAAGAACTGCAAAATCACCACAAATTGGTAAATAGATTGAACACTTATATTAATGTTGTCTATTCTGTTGTTTCTAAGAGATCTGAGCTCTTGATCTACATTTTTGCTAATGTCCCAAATTTGCCCAAACCCACCGACTACTGGTTCTCCTCTTCCTATCATGGGAATCGTAACATTTGTGTCTGTTTCAGTGTTTTCCATTTCATTTTGCTCGCATGCCGGCAAACTCCCAACACCATGACCCAAACCCGACGGCGCTCAGGGTTCTGATCACTGGTGAACCCACAGATTTAATCATGAGACTTCACATTTCACCCAGAGGCAGGGGGAATGTTAATAGAGTCAAAAACAGAGAAGACTGTGGTCGAACTTCCACTGATGGACACAGAAAAATACAGACACAGACAGACACACTCACACAGATGCATGCATCCATGCAACCACACTGAAGTGTGTGCATGCACATACACACAGATATGCACACGCACACACAGAGGGAATCCCCGTCCGGGTGAAGCAGCAGCAGTTTGGTGTAATCCCTGGATTAAATGTCTCCGCTGATCCAATCGCTTCCGCTAAGTTGTGGTGACACCTGCACAGAGAAATGAGTAACACAGACAAACACGCTAATCCTCATCAAAACACCTGCAACACACAACATCCTTCACATGGTATCAACACGCTCTGTTAAATGGGATTGATTTGTTTAGATCATCTCAAGATTAATTGAGTGTATTTTTATCAGATCAGCGTCAGTCAGTGAGTGAGAGAGTTCCGCAGCGACGGCAGGGCGATGACTCAGACGGGAGGGTTGTGCCAGGACATATTCAACATATGAGACCTAAATCAGCCGAGGCTCCCAGACTTCCCAAACCACCAGCAACAACAAGCAACACACCCAGAATCGAGACGAGCTGGAATTTCATTCATATGGTCCTGATTTCACTCTCTTCTCCTCCGACCTCTCGTACATTTTCCGACCTGTGTTGAGGGGATGGATCGGCTGTTTGGCTGATTTGTTGAACCCAGATTATGATTCACTGAATGTCACATTATATTCCACAGATTGTTGTTGAAGACTAGAATCTTTTTAACACTGAATATGTGGTTTATAGAATTGAATATAATGTATATTAAAATATTATTAATATTTGATTTGACCTTCGAGGTCACTTTTTGCCTGTTTGAGGTCAAATTTGAATTAACTTTCAAACAAGAAATTATCAGAGATGTTCTGATGCTAACGATCCTTTGCCATGTTTTCGTTTGCTTCCACACTGCCACACTTTTTTAAATGTTTAAAACTGAGACGGTCAGAAATGCTGCGACAGCAGAACCGGACTTTTCGTAACAATGACTCACTCTCAGGTGTGAAAACTCCTTTACACTCCTTTAGCTTCGTGGTAGCTCAGCTAAGCAACAGCCATACTTTATCCCTTTGAAGTTAGCTTAGCAAAGTTTTTCCATCTTCGAGCTCGTCAGGTTTTCATCTTGCTTTAATTGCTCCTTCAGCTCCGGTTGTAATTAAACAGATTCTGTTGGTAGAAGACTCAGTTCTTGAACGAGGTTCCCGTCAGATTTAGAATCACAGGTTTTTATTATTGCTAATGTTTGACTTCTTTGCTGAAGCCTTTATTTGCTGACTCATCAGACTCTCAGTCGGTAGTTTGATTGGTCGGCTGCTAATGGGCCCATTAGCTCAGTGACTGAGTCGTCAGCTCATCAGCTGCTCCTTTGTTTGTCTTTGTGTGCGACTGGTTTGCTGATTGTTTGATTGACCTGCGGGTTGTGGTCAAACAGTCATGGCTGCCCCCCCAGCTGGTTGTTTGTGTAGATTCAAAATATTATAATCTTGACAACCCCTGCATTGTGCAACAAATTATGGAGACAGTTTAATTGTTGGTCATAATGTAGTTTTCAGTACTTCATGTCCTCTGCATGGTTGTATTTAAAAGAATGAACAGTTTCTTGGAGCCAAACAATGAGGCAGAGGGTAATCTTGTCGAGGAGCAAAACAAGTGACTGTCGATGGAAGACTGTATATTAAGTTGTGACCACAGGCCACAGGCAACGTACCAAGATGTTTTACTTTCCATAACTCAAATGACAAAACTTCCCCTGAACACTCAATTAAAATCAATATCTGGTGGGCGATCTATCTGACTCTTTGTCAAACTAGGCCAGAGTTAGCTACAATGCATTAAATCAGATAAGATCTTTATCTCAGCAGGAGAACAAACAAACCGTGTTATGATTCAAGCAGCAGTTTTATACGAGGCTCGCCCTGGAGCGCCCACACAGCCCATCCTAACCACAGAGATGTAGCAGTACCAGGAAGGGCTTCAGCCTTCTCTATCTGTCAGATCCACACAGCTTCATATCTGTAACCTCATTTCATTAAAACTGCTCCCACTGGTTTTTCCCCGTGTGCAGAGCGCCCTGAACTCGCAGGGTGTCGGCGAATGTTTGAAATGTCGGCTGTTTGGGCACATCAGGAGATGAAGTCTTGGGTTACTCTGCGGACAATGAGAGGGGGTGTTCTGCCAAAAATCTGTCTGTGGCGTGATCGACTCTCCTTAGAAACTAGGTGTGATGGTGGAGGACTGTACAGAAACTGCTCGACAAGAACATTTACGTTAACTGAATGTAAACTACAAGTGCGGGCAAATTAAAGCATGTTGAACATATGTACTGCTAAGTGAGTTGAGATCTTCGGCACAGATTAGGATATTTTTCCAAAGCACAGGGATCATAACAGGTTAACCAGGTTTGTAAAAAGAAAGCTGGACTTGGAATGAGATCAATGATGAGCCATTGGGGAAGATTAGGAGGTGAAGACAGCGCGGGAACACAACATCAAACTAAACCAGGCAGAGTTCAGCGCAGGCACCTACATGACTGAAGCGATGCTTGTTTTTGTAAAGTTCCTTGAAATTGATTTGTCCTGAGATAAAACGATGACAAACATGTCAGCAATGACACTGATGACTTAATTGCTGCAACATCATGAATTTATTTCACGCAAGGACAAAATACTTAAATCAAAATAAATATGAGATACACTCACTGAGTTGTCAGTTTATTAGGTACATGTCACGTCTCTGACTTTGTTTAGTTTTTTAAATGACCCTACTGTTTTATTTTGATACTCCTATCTCATGTTGTTGCAGGTCACTTCACTTCCTGTTCCTCTTGTTAAGTCCCGCCCCCTGATTACCTGCACAGGTCCTAACGTGTCACACCTGTGTCCAGTTTGTTCTTGTCAGGTTGTCTTGCTCATCCATTTTCTATACGGATCTATCAGGAGACAATCCATGCTGACGTTGGTCACCAGTGTATCACCAAACAACCAACACTGACAATTTAGTCTCCCATCAACTTACACCTCGGTCTGCACGTCGGAATTCGAACCAGAAACCTTCCTGCTGTGAGAACACCATGCTCGTCGCCACACCTTCAGAGTACCAGCATTTCACAGTGAGTTTCCCTCAACATTACCTTTACCTTTACTATGTCATGAAAAGAGTTTTTCTTTTTGCAAAAGCTTGAACTCCTCGTTCTTTTTAAAAAAAATCTTTTTTTCCAGTCAAAGCCAGGTTATGTTTAGTCAAACAGAAGGTAACACTCCTGTGTCAATGCGATTATGACGTATATGTGTCTACATGCACAACAAAATGCTGTAATATTTCGACTACTGTATAAAGCGGGTTAATATCAGAATATGAATGTCCACATAAACATTCATATATTCATATAAATGGGTCAAAGAATGGAAGTGTCTGACAGAATAATGTGTTACAGTTGGACAGTTTCATGAGCGGACCTGTACCTAATAAACTGAGTGTTCGCAGTATATGTGAGCTGCTGTTAACAAAACATGCCGATGATAAGGACAGAGGTGACCACGGAATTCTAGGTATTTGCCTCATCAGATAAGTGTGAGTCTGCAGGGGGACGAACTGCTGAGACAGACAGGAAATACTCGCAGTGTTCGACATCTCTTTGTTGTTGGGGCCGGTCGTGTTCCTGGAAACACACTTGTGCTCAGTGTAAACTAAAACCACTGCATCACACACACATGATATTCATTTACTTCTGTGGTAAGCTCAGATGACCAATGCATTTTTTTTCTTCTTCGTATGCAAACAACCTGTGACGGCAACACATGAGTCCATGGTTACCCTGCTGGAGTGTGTCGACTGCTATGATGACAATCACAGACACAGTAGACACATTTTATGTAGTTTATGTGTTTGTGTGTCACTGAATCTTTGGCTATAAAGTCACAATGGGGAAACTCGACGCAGCTTCCTCTGCACACGTGTGTTCTGCTTCTCAGTCCTTTGGTTTCCTGCAGATACACTGAGAAAAATCAAGCTTGGCTCAGTTTCCTGCACAAACTCTGCAAGAGGCTAGAACCTCGTAAAGCTCGACTTCCCTAAATCCCTTAACCCCCTAACACCCTAACACTGGGTTTGTGACCTCTTTTAAATGAATGTTTAAAACAAAGAACAAGAGTCTAAGATTTCTCTTTGACTCTTTGCCGTGTTCGTCAGGTCATCAGGTGCAAAGTGTAGAGCTGGATGTTCAAATTTTAAAAGTATGATAAAGACAAATATAGGATCAGACTGTTTTCCCCTCTTACGTCACCCTGTTTCACTGTTTTCACTTTTTATAGTCACAGACTCAATGAGTCAATTGGACCAAAGTAATTTGTCAGAGAGAGAAATAAACCATTAACCGGACACAGTAAGAGAGAGCAGCTAATAAACGTGTGTTGATGCACAGAGGAGCCATTTAGAATGTTCAGGTCAGGGTTTGTGAAGGTCAACCAACTTTTCATGGTTACGGGTGTTGAGTTTCAAATGTGAACCTGCGACGACAGTTTCTACAACTTGGACATTCTGTCTTCCCACTTCGAGGTTCCTCCACCTTGGTTGTGACACTCATGACTGTAGGTAGTGAGTTATCCAGACAATCATTACAGCAGAGAAGAGCCTCCGTCGTGACTTGGAGAAAACTCATCAACCAAGATGACCCCTCCACTTCCTGCGACATTAGAAAAACATCCTGTCGCAGAACGCCTGTCATCCATTTGCTCGAGCCAGCCGAGCAACCCACACTCGTCCCTGAGCCGGAGATTATTCCAATATGTCATAAACAATAGAGGAATGCTCCAAGAACAACTGTTGTATATCCATTGGCTTTATAAAGTTGACAGGATGGAGACTGTCATTTTCATTACTTTATGTTTTCCATTGCCATGAATCATAGTTATCTGATTTCATCGTCTGTCACGAACGGCATCTTCTAGATTTATAAGCAAATCTGTAGTTGATTGCAGGTGATTAGGTGCAGCAGTTAAGAATTGTCCAAAATTATGAAGTAGACATTTGTGGCTTGTCCTTTTGATCACAGCTGCATGATGTGATTTTCTCTGAGTGCTCTACAATGTGACTCTCATCGTTCCTTACGCAATCTTTTCTCGAGCTCTTCCGCTCCACAGTTGAAGTGTTTCCAGCTTTCATTCAATCCGCAAACTTTTGTTGCTCTTTCCAAACGGCATCATCGCTGGTTCTTTCTCTCTGTTCCTACTACGAGTGTTTGTGAAGCAATGCAGATAAATGAGTGGCTCTAGCTCTCTGGTTGTAACGGTCGTGACATTTGGACAAAAGAGCAAGCTGTTCAGAGAAGGAAACACAACCATATGCATGCACACACACACACACACACACAATTATACAACAGGATGCACACAGAGAGCTAGTAAAAACCTCCACCCACAGAGTTATTGACATGAGTTTGTGCACCTCTGCCAAACATCCTTTTACCAGAATCCAGCCGACCTTGGGATGGGATCAAACTCAAATACCGTACTTATTCCTGGATTAACCAGCAGCAAAACCACATTTATGAGTTGGAGGCTCTGTGCGTATGTTGCGAGATGAGATGCATCACCTGAGAAGGAAGACACTATTTATTCTTAGCTAATCCTCGCGCTGATTGGAAACAAATATGTCATGTCGAGCCATTTCCCTGCAGCCATCCGTCAGTTTGTCTGCTGTAAACCACGGCAGCGGTAGCAGATTAGAGAGAGGCATCCAGGAATCAACAACCGTCTGTCTGTGTGGTGTGTGGGGTTAACGTCAGTCTGGGAGAGGATGACACACACACACACACACACACACACACACTTTGATATACACATAGGATTACATGCATGCATAGACACATTTAAACACACAGGCACTTACTCACACAAACAGCTGTTTAGAATTACATAGCCAGGGTGATGAACTCACTGACAGCGCTGCGACTCATGCAACATTCAAAGACAGATGAGGACGTGGGAAAACAATATTCATAGATTTCTTATAATCTTTCTTTTGATGTCTGCATGTGGAGTGTGGACAGTTGGGACAGCGTTTAGACCATAATCGAACACAGGTATCCATTTCCCCCTAAACTTGCCCGAGGGGTATTCTTCGAGTTGCAAAATCAACATAATCTGGGCATCTAGCAGGGAGAATTAAGTCTTAGTAGGGAACGTGGTTTTAGGTATCAATCTCAATCATCTACAACCTGAGCTTTCCAGCACAGCTCAACACTAACTGCTTTTGTGTTCTTATCCCCAACTGTTATGTTAGATGGCCTGGTCTCACATTTTGATATGATGATGCAAAAACCTGAGGAATACATTTGGACGATGCATAATTGCCAGTAATTTTCTCTGATGGTCCATTTTCTTCTGCTTGTCCAAGGTTGGGTTCACGGTGGCAGCCGCCCTAAGCAGAGTATTCCAAACTCCTGGGATTCTCCAGGTTGTTTCCAGGCCTGATGGATTTCAGAATCCTTCCTGCGAGATCTGGGTCTACCCTGGGGTCTCCGCCAGATGGACAAGTCCTGAAACCTCCAAAGGAAGGCGACCAGAAGGGAGAAGAACTTCAATCTGTAAGGCGTAACCCAGGTATCTGCCGTCTCGCTCTTTCGATCACCGGCCAGAGCTCGTGACCTTAGGTGAAGGTCGTAACATAGATCGACCGGTGAATCGAAAGCTTTGCATGTTACCACAACAGTCTGTTCTTCTAATTAATATTTGCAGGACAACGTAGTACTTTCTACTTTTGTTCTGCACACAAGTGAGCTTGTTTATATGCCGCCTGTATGTGTTGAGGTTTAGATCTCTTTTATATGAGTGGCCTGATAAGAAGAAACACTCACAGTTCGAAAGATAAGCAGAACTAGAAAGTCTAGTTTGATGTTTGATTGTTGAGTCAGAGTGGATTTTGCATGACGGTTCTGCGGTCAAGCCAAATATTTAAGTGCTAGTGTGATTCAGAAAGGAAGATATGCTTGTACAGCAGCATATCACTTACATAAAAATGAAGATAGCGCTACTGAATTTTGGTCAGGGCCTATAAACAGCCTATAAACAGGGTATTCCAAACTCCAAAGTCGTTTGAAGGTTTACCACGAGGTCTCCTCCCAGTTGGATAAGTCCTGAAACGTCCGATGAAAGAGGAGACGAGAACTCTTCTATCTCTAAGTTGAAGCTCAGGTGCCCCACAGAGGAAACTAACTTTGACCATTTGTGATCTGCGATTGACGGATGAATCGAAAACTTTACGTCCCAGCTCAGTTTCGTCTTCACCACAACAGTCTCGTCTTCTTCTAAACTTGTGTCGGAAAAGCTAGAACTTTCGGGCTTTTTGATCTGATTGTCATCATATTTAAAAGTCTTGTTTGATCTGCTCAGAAGTGAGTTTGTTTACATTCTTTCATTCTTTATTTAATCCGTTAGTTGTGTTGAAAGTGAGATTTCTTTTGAACCGAGAACAAGAAACACTCGTAATAAAATCAAGCAAAACTAGAAAGTGTATTTGATGTTTGAATGACGAGTCTGCGGTCAAGCTTTATATTTAAGAACAAGCTGGCTCAAGGTGAATCTACAGCTTGAGGTTCATCGAGATTTGTAAAGAGAACATTCTGTTTTCTCAAAAGTTAAAAATTTACTTATCTGCATTTACATGAAACGAGATTAAGAAGTGATGCAGAAAGTATCGAGGGCAGAATAAACATGAACCTGGGAGGGGATGGTTCCTGGGGACATCTGTATCATCTGCGTAAACCTTTACTACTAATTTAGAATAATTTAATTTATGTATAATTTGAGTAGCAACAGAATGAGATCTTTTAAACCTGGAGAGAACTGTGTGTGTTTTCTCATAGAGTTCGATATGAGTCGCTCTCAGGTCACTACCGCAACACATGACTTTGCCTTTGTAAAGTCGACCCATTCACGTTCTGCATGAACACGCCCAGTATTTCATCAGTAATAAAATCTGTCTGGGAAAAATATTCCCAAGTGTTTTACATGACAATTAAATTCTTCTTTAAACTTTTAGAGCCTTTTTTTTTTTTTTTTAAAAGATTAAAATCTCTGCTTTTAGATCGAAAGCCAAACCGGGGAGTGACACTACATGTGTGGGCTTTGATACTGTGGCGTGGTTCACATGTCAGGAATGAGGGCTTGAATTACTCATTGCACAGAAAAGCAAATTTCAACCTGACAACATGAGATGGTTTGATGTTGAAGTTTTCTCGATACCTGGAACCACACTGCGTTCAAATCCCACACTTCAGCACTTGGCCTCTGGTTTGATTCTGATCCAGTAAGTGTTTGTTCCACAGCCAGTCAAGAAGTAGGCAGTAGCTTTACTGTAAACACAATTATGCTAACTGCGGCAGGATTCATTGACCACATGAAGGGAGATGGACTCTCACGCAAAACACACGCTCAGGCGCTCTCGCACACTATACTTACTCACACACTCGTAAACCAAAGCACGGCATGCATCCGCACCTGCAATCTCACATGGACACACACCTACACACGGTAAACAACTTCCTCTGTGGTCGCCGTGATTAGAGAGAGTCCAACGAGTCCAGCCCCCTCACTGCAAACACACACACTTTGGAACCACAACAGATGAGGGGGGGATTTGCAGTCCAAACACTCCACAGGGGGCCTCGCTGATGGTGTCCAGCACCCAATATCTGCAGGAGCACAAAGTCGTGAACGCGCAGATTGTAGATGGACAACTGATGCACAGACAGACACACACATGCACAGACAGACAGACAGACAGACAGACAGACAGACACACATGCACAGACAGACACACACAATGCCCAGTGTCTTACCTCAGACAAGCATCTGTTTGGTCAGTAGTGTCATTTACAGAATAACACATCATTCTTTCCAACGTGGGAGTGGGCTGGGCTCTATGGTTTCACAGTCACTGTGTTCCATCTAGGCAACACACACACACACACACACACACACACACACACACACACACACACACACACACACACACACACACACACACACACACACACACACACACACACACACACACACTTTTGCACAACTCTAGTTCTCTTCCTTTTAATTGTGAATTTAAGGGAATCCTCATCTCCATCAGTTTAAACATCGTGCAGACTGACGCTGTCAGAAGGTGAAACGATCCCTGGCTGTGGTGTACGTCTCCTCGTCGTGGCCCTCTGACGCTGAGCAGACATCGATCCAGATTGTCCGGGTGTTTATAGAACATCGTTTGCGGCCTTTAAATTTCCCACAGAGCGGAGTGCATTAGTTACATTATTCAACAGCGAGAGGCTGCGTTCAGTCAAAGAAACAATCGTTAGGATTCTCGTTCCCCCTCTTGTCACCACTTGAGCTGGAATGTAGCTGCTGACGTCAACGCTCTTCAAGGTGACTTTACTGCAGTTGGTACCAAGAAAGGTTGCATGCAGCTCAGACAATTCTGAATCTTATTGCGGTCGACGAGCTTAATCACTTCTCAGGGCTGCAGCGTTGTTGGCATGTGATTTATTTGCAGTTTACAGTGCGGCGATAAAAATCTATGTCAGAGATAATAAGATGCTTATGATGTGAAACCTCACATCTGCAGCTTCTGCTGAAACCACCCACAGATAACCAAGTGTTATCCTCGCATTTCCTCCCAGGCTTCCTGTGCACCAAGATGTGGCTTTCAAGCTGACTGACAACGAAAGAAGAGCTGCAGTGAATTTGAGAGGCCTAAAAAATGTCGTGGAAATTCAGCACACAGACAAAAGTTCTGATTTATTGCCGAGCTGCAGGTTTAAAAACCTTTAGAATTAATAAACATGGTGCTTTTCTCCCCTTATCTGCTTTTTTTGGCCCTTAGACTAAAATCTACAGTGAAATAAAGTAACATCTGCTGTTTTTCATTTTCAAATCTTTGGCCTAACGTATGAATTGGTAATTTTCTGGTGAATCTAGGGAACAAAAGAGTTTTGGAATAAAAAAATAGCCAATGAGTAGATGCGGTTTTGGTGTCCACTGCCTCCATTAAACAAAAGCAATAACCTCACAGGGAGGAATTTCATTTTAAAAGAGACAAAAAGACAAATCTCTGAAGGGCAGTTGCCTCAGCTGAGCAGAATGCAACAGAACCAGAAAACGATTTAAAAACCAAGAGACTCAATCTCTCATAACTAGCTGTCACCACCACCCGGGTTCTTTATGAACAAGTTCGCCTTGTTGAAAGTCACAAAAGACAGAAAATCATAAACCGAAGACGAAGTGAAACAGAAAAGACCTGGCAACCGAATATTCCCTGTGCAGCAACGTCACCGCTTCATTGAATCTCGTATGTTAAGAGCATCCAGGGGTTGATTTCCCATCAAGCAAAGGTTGACAATTGGAAGAAAGTGTTTTAAGATACTTCTCAAACAAAAACGGTTTTGAAATCTGCCTTTGCACAAATCGTTGGTTTTATTTTCCTGCCTGCACTCAGTGAAAGTAACTGGATAATGACCCCAAAAACCCCAACGGCAAATCAACTCGCTGAGTCAAAATGTATTTCTCAACCCAGGCACTGACGAGGTTTGCGCAAGTGGTTGTCAAAGCGCGACATGTCATCAGGCAGCTGACTGGTACCCACACATCTGGCCTCTCAAGACCGGCTAAGTCCTCGTAATTTGATTTGTCTTCCCAAATAATTGCGACAATTACGCAGCATCAGTTAAGCCCGTCCACCCATTCCTGGCCCCAGCTGATTTCTTCATGGAGCCGTAGGCAGGAAATGACGGAGGAGTGGAGCTGTGAGGTGTTAACGTCTCTGACCTCAGACAGACTTGGTGGATCTTGGAGAGACGGGCCTCCCTCACATGGAGAGGAAGGCCAGGAAACACTCGCTCATACTGTCTGTGTGTGTGTGTGTGTGTGTGTGTGTGAGTGTGTGTGTGTGTGTCTGTCTGTCTTTGGCAGTGTGGTTGTGGTATAGATCTCATTTCTGAAGAACGACACGATCATAATCTCCTTTTCAGGGTGTCACATTTCTCCCCCTTGTAATGCAAACTTATATATTTTGAGTACACACACACACACACACACACACACAGGAGGGGGATTGATAGACACCAGCATCTACTGTACATTCTTCAGCTGTACTTTTCCGAGGTGTGGCCTATACAGCACCTCGGTGTCTCTGATTCATCGACCACACAGACGCTTCATTAGAATTCGGGACAGAAATAGAACGTATACAGGACGTGTTGCTGTGGTTACACCGATGTTCGTCCTAATTGGTGTTTCTTCGACCCTAAAGTGGGTTATGAACCCTTTTATGGGCTGTTGGTGCTCTTTTTGGTTCCCTCACGTGCACATTGACGTTTCCTTCATGTCCCATGTCTTCATGTTCATGTGACCTTGTTATAAGCGAGAGACGTTGGCGCCCTGGCTGCACGACAGTCAAACGTTTCTGGAAATATCTTTTTGCAGATTCATCACATGCGCTTGGTTTTTCTGATTCCAGATCAGATAAGTTGGTTTCACATGCACACGACGATCGATAGGTGAACTAGTTACAACGACGAAACAGAAAACTTGAGAGGACAGGATATCGTGTGTTATGTTGAGGCTTTGTTTCACAGATTCCGAAGTTTCCAGGTAAATTCCTTTTAACTTCATGAAAAGACGCAGCTGTTTAGTTGTGAATGGCCAAAATATCTCTGATGCTGATTGTTCTATGAGCAAATCTGGACTACAACTCTGGTTTTGATCCTTTGTGTCTGTCGCTACGTGTCTGTGGTGAGCGGAGACGTTTTTGAGATGTTGAAAACACAACATCTGCGATTTATTGAAATAAATGAAAATGATTGTGCTTTTTTTTTTTATTACGATGGTGAAATATGCATTCATGAGGTTTGGTCATGGCAACACACACACACACACACACACACACACTCAAATGTGGGTCAGTTAACACAAGGTTTTACGGCCTCTGCTCAGAACAAGCGGTCGGGGTGTGAGACGTAATTTAACCTGTTATATCATCAGCTTTTCAAAAATTAACAGACAGAACATTTTATATAAGGTTTGATGTTGAAGATTCTGTGTTGAAGCCTTTAAACGAGACATGTCTCATATATATATTATTCAATATTCAGGCTATTTGTTTTTTTAGTTAAGACGAAGTTGGATAAATTAGTTGGACAAATTAGTTGTCTCATTAATTTTCCTTCATTCGATGTGACGACAGCGCAGGCAAACGTTTACGACCACGTCAGGTATCGAACAGTTCGACACGAAAGACTAATAAATATATAAATAAATATACAATGTCAACAACTGCATCTAATAAAATTAATAAATAAAACAAATAAATAAAATAAACAAATAAAAACAAAGCAACCGAAGAGAAATTCAGACAAAAACTAAACAGATCTGATGAGAAATCCGATTTTTCTTAAAGAAAAAAGAGCGGAGATGAAAACCTCTGCGTCAGCGATGCATTGAGGGATTTACACAAGACTCTCCCTGTGTTGTTGTGCAGCAGCGTGTTTACACAAAGTGTAACTTAACTTGCTGGATGAACAAACACCGATGAGGACGCAGCATCCAGAGTGTAAACACTCTGTCAAAAGATATGTTGTCAGATTTAGAAAATGTATTGAATCATGTTGATTTTAAAATCCTCTTGTGAAAGCCGTCGGAGCGCGTAAAGTAAATAAACTCGAAGAATACAAGGCATTTATCATTCTTAAAAGTTTCTGAGGACGTTTTCTGCAGCAACATGTTGTTTTAAAAACTTTGAATATTTATAATGTTCTCAGGAAAGAACGTTCAGAGTCTGTGCCCGCACACAAACATGAGTTTTTTACAGGAACACTCTCGGAACTTAACGGGGTTGTTAGGGCGACACTCTCGAAAACCAAAAATCTCATCTCCAGGGAAGAGTTTGTTTGAAAGACCACGGAAAATATTTTGTGCCCGTGTCTCCCTTTTTCTCTCTCTCATACACACACACACACACACACACACACAGAGAGACAACAGTCTGTTTCCCTAAATATCTGATTTAGAAAGACAATAACCGCAGCGTAAACACAACAAAGACACAGACAGTGAACACAATCTCAGCGCTCATCAACATTCTCGACAGAAAGTATTTGCATAATGTATCCAGTGTAGTATGGTCAGAAGCGACCGCGAGAAAGTATACATCACAATTATCCTGTGAGATCTGTGATTTATTGTATGAGATGGGTCCAGTGAAACGAAGCTCTTTGTGCCGAGCTGTTGGACGGACGCAGTCTTCGGAGACCTGTTTTGGTAGGAAGACCATAATTGCCTTGAATTGGCTCTTGCGCAAATGTAGCCTGCTCCAGTGCTGAGAAAGCATTGCAGTGTGCAAATGTGTGTGTCCTTCTGCAACTGGGTGTTTCATGTACATGCATGAGACTAGTGTTACTCTGTGTGTGTGTGTGTGTGTGTGTGTGTGTGTGTGTGTGTGTGTGTGTGTGTGTGTTGTTTTCTCCTGACTTGATGAAGTGGGGCCACCGAGCCAAAGCTCTGCTGAGAGTTCAGAGTCATCAGTGAGGATAGTGAGACAGCGAGCGACCGCAGCTTTGGTCGGGGACATGGTCAAGCTTGGGTCAGGGCCGGGTCCGCGGGGAACGTTCTATATTAAGTCACTGAGTTTGTTTCAGGGAATGTTTTTAAGGAAAGCAGCTGACCCGTGTGTTTGGGTTCATTGTACTGTAAGCTGTTTGTGTTATTCTTCCTGCCGCTCCTGAATCGAGCTTTTTCCTGAGCTGCCGCGATCTCGCAAATCATCTCGATTTCAGCGTGAGCGATGTGGACGTTCAGAAACGTTGGCGGGCTTCTGTACAAGAGCGTTCGTGCAGTCCTAAATCTTTCTGAATCATTTACGTTTCACCACAGAAACTGGGCAAATTGTTTTCCCACAGAGCGTTTTCATATTCCGTTGATCCCTCGTAATGTGCAGCTTGATATGGAATGTTTTTCCTGCACCGCTGCTACACAGGGAGACATTTGTTTCATTTCAACACAGGAGATGACAGGAAGGTCACTCGTCATTCGCCTCCAGTTTAATTGAACTTTTCACTGAGATGATCTGGTAACATTCGAGCTGCATGACATCATTTCTACTAAACGTTTTCACACCTGCCCTGTTTGGTTCAGTCGGAAGCAAATACCAGGTGTGAAGGGATCCGACCAAAAGAGGTGGTCTGGGTCAAAACCATGATTTTGTTTGCAGAGTGAAAACACTTTTTTTTGGATGGTTGGGACTTTGGAACCAATCACAGGAAGTTGCCATTAAAACAATAGAAGAATTTAACATCTGGTGTCTCCTTATGCACCGGTACTTGTTTTCACATGTGGAATATCCTGCGGAGCCCAGATCCTGGTGAATAGTTGCTTCTAATCTCTCTGAGATGTTTGAGATTAATGTTCCTTTTGAATTATCTTCCCGCTGGAAGCCTCCCTCTCACTTCAGGTGTTGCTTATCACATTTTGAGATTAGGTGGTCTGGGTCCCCCGCGTTTTATTTTTCTTGTTTGCTTCCTTTCACTCAGTTGTCAGATTCTGGTTCTCTGTGCTGCACACATTGTCCGTTCTCTATCGCAGGCATGGTCCTGCTTGATGTGATTAACGATGGATGGATACGTTGCAATGTGAGTTCATTTGGTGCATTTCAACTACTGTGGAGTACTGTAGTACTGTGGAGTGCTGTAGTAGTACTGTGAAGTACTGCGCCTGAAGATCCTGAGGCTGCTAGTTATTCTATCATGATGTTACTAAACGACACGCCCACGTCAGAGGCCGTCTTCAAACCAATCAGAGTCAAGTACAGGTAGACGCAGCCCACCGGGTGACGACGACAGGAAGTACGTGTGTCAGACAAAATTCTTTAGTCCCTAAATTACAACGTGAAACCAAAACTAACGGATCAGATGAAACCACGGATTCATTGTAAAAGACCTTCAGGTGTGAAACCGTCCTCAGAGTGGAGTTGAGGATAAAATGCAGCCAGCTCTGTGCCTCATGTGCACATCTGCAGGCCCGTGGGATTTTCCCGAAGTTCTTTCCCAGACTCGACGACAGCTCGTGTGCGTTACTCGCTGCAGCTCAGAAGGTAAACTGTCCCTTCATTCATGAGGAGGACCTCCAGTGTTGTCCCAACCTCCCATTACACACCATCAATCTGTCACCGTCACTGTTACTGTAAGGTCTGTTCCACTTGAAACAAGCCTCTAATTATACTCCCAGTCGACTCCCACTGGACCACATACTGTACGCTGCACTAACCGGCCACGCTGCACTGTAGGTCTGCATCCACACACCAGTTTGCAAACTTTGTCATCTCGCTCGCTGCCTCTTTCTGTGTCTCTGTCGCTCATTCGCTTCCCAAACCTGCTCTCAGAATAGCCTATAGACGCAGCCGCAATACCAATTTACACCCGTGTCAACATGCAGATGACACGGCTGCGGACACAACGCACACGGAGACAAACACGACCACCGGTTTCTATGTTTGGGTCTGGGGTCTGGGCCGAGGATGTGAAGCTGAGACCTGGTTAAACACAGCAAACAACTCTCTTTCTTTCTTTTTTAGTTTTTTGTCAGTGAGAGGAGTGGGAATCGACACAGTGGCCCTGAAATGATTAGTGGTTTTCTTCCCACTGTGTGTGTGTGTGTGTGTGTGTGTGTGTGTGTGTGTGTGTGTTGGTGATGGAGTGTAAGCAGTAAAATAGAAACGGGGCACCGTGTAAACCATCCTGTGGGTGGAGGAAACTTTAGAACCAATCGGATGATGACATTGCCTTTGGTCGCGCTGTTGACAGTTGCTAAGCTGGAAAGCTGCTATTTTGGCTTTTTGCACGAGGGGCAAATTACGGGAACACGTGTTGCTCCAGTATCAGCAGAACGTTTTGACCTCTGTGTGTGTGTGTGTGTACGTGTTTTTGTGCGTGTGTGTGTGTGTGTGTGTGTGTGTGTGTGAGACTGAACCCAGCAACCTTACACCTCATTATCTGCATCTTCTCCGAGGCTGAACTTGTAACCTGCGGATTAGTCTGGAGTCGGCCACGATAAACACAGTGAACAGTGGAAGGATGAAATCAGATGGGTCTGAGGTTAAATCACCAGCTGACAGTCCGACTCCCTCGTCAGCGGCCGTGTTGTCCTTGATCGACACTGTCTATGGTTTGGATTAAATTAAATCCAGAGCAGAACTTCTCTTTTCATTTCCTTCGGTCACATTTTATTTCCTTTGCATTTTGCAGTGATGGTGTAAGAGGCACTCAAGCTGTTAAACTGCGACTCGAGTGCAAGAGCTGCATCCGACAGCCAGACGGATTCAGAGAAAATGAGCGGGCGTGTATTATCTTTCAGCTCTGTATTTTCTAGGATCTCACAGAGTTATGAATTAGCCTATAAATCATCATTACGGGGGTAATATCCACGCTCCGATCCCGGCGTCTGTGTGGTAGATGCTTTAAGAAACCAGGCTTGTGTAACACAAGACGCAGAATGTGGACCACACAAGAAACTACTGAGGAAGAGGAGCCAAAAACTCTGCATTCCCCTGAACGGCATCTCTCCAAACTCCAAACACGTCCTCATTGTCTTATCTCTGTGTGTTATTTCACTCTTTATTTATTACAAACACAAAACGTCAATGAAATGAAAGATACTCGTAGATAAATAAGAAACAGAAAAAGAGGTGATTCAGCTCCAGTCTCGCTGTAAATTGCCCCATAATAATAAAGACCTGTTTTTATGCCGTCTCTCCGTAAAAGACATAAGACACAGAAGTAGCAGCGCAACGGGAATGATGTCGTAAGAAATAAAAATAGCCACAGATTCTAAGATAAACAAGATTAAAAATAAAAACTGTGTGCAATAAAAATAGGCTGTTTTTTATAAAAGTTGTGTAACTTTACAGGTGAATGCTTCAGCGTCTCACATCGGCTCCTCCGGACGTTCTCCGTACTTTTTACTTGGCTGAAGAAATTCTGCAGAAAGTCCGGAGTCGCTCAAACATTTGCGTTCACACTTGCAGCACCTCTGGAGAATTTTAAATGTTTCCTGCAACTCTTGTCACATTTCCAGTTTCCATTTCTTTGACTTCCATATTCTTTTCATTAGATGCATATCAGTGCAGGTTACGTTTAGGTTTTTTTCACGTCTCTCCAGGCTGAATGTTTTCTCTGATAATTTATGGCCGTTTTTTTTTTTTGTGATGAGTAGGAAGTGTGTGCCAGCGGATGATTTTGAGCAGAGTGTGTGGGAACGCTGCACAGGACATGTGCTGCTGTCAGCGCTCTCGGCCAGTTGAGGTGCGCCTTCTCTGCCCTTCTTGTGGAGCCAATCTTTCCCTCAGGAAGTGAAGTGACTCAGTTGTGGTTGGACATTGTTTCTGAGTGCATATGGTGTGTGTGTGTGTGTGTGTGGGGGGGGGTCTAAAGTAAAAGCAGGAATGTCATTGTATGCACATTGCATGCTTGCATTCATCACATGCATTTCTAGGTGATTGCATGATCTGCTTCTCTCAGAGGTTAACTGGGTTATACCTCGTATTCCTCGCTGCAGGAAATGTTTTTTGACAGTTGCTGCAGACTCACCACTACGCCCCGTATGTAAAGTCTAAGAGGAGCAGGCTGGGTGCTAACAAAACCAAAAAGCACCCAGGCGGCACAGTGTATGTCTTGTCTCCTGGATGCAGAAATAACCTCAAGTTGCATGGACATCAGGCCAAAGTCAGCTGACCGCTTCACTTAGTGGAAGTAATTTAAAGGACCCGTATAAGCGATTCACAGAAAAACATTGTTTGCTTCTCGCTGACCGTGCAGAATAGTTTTGGTTTCATGATGTGTTGAAGTTTTGAAATATCCTTCTGTGCGATTTCAGTGGAGGTGACCGGAATTGTGCTTGTGGTCTTCAACGTGTTGAAAAATGACAATTGACAAATTTAAGAGGTTCGTCTATTCCTAGAAAGAATGTGTGTGGATGACCGACAGACTGGGAACAGTTTTCGTTGGAACTAATTTCTAGAAGCTGCCCAGTGAGGTCTGTGGATTACACAGAACCAGAACATTGTTTTGGTTTTGTTCTGAAACTGTATTCACGTCTCTGGTGTTGTTGTTAATGTGGAACACAGGGTGTTTGATATATCAACACAAAAAATGTAATGACTCGAGCACATAAAACATAACGATGTAAAACATAACGATGTAAAACATAATGATGTATCTGCAGGGTGAAGCATTACTTATTTACCTAAATGGACCTAAAGTCTTTTATTATTTATCTCTGTTGTACACAAAGTCTTTAAAACATCTTAAAAAACACAGACGTAGTCAAAGACGGTCTGATGCTGTAATTTAATGTCTGAACAGGGGAAACTTGGCCGACCTCCTGAGGAGAAAACTGTGGAAACTATTCAGCCAAATTCCAACGTAAGGAAAGAATGCACCATTGTTAGCATTTTTAACATTCAGCTGAAGGCACCTCAAAGTACCTTGTTTGGTTTGTAGTGAAGATAAAAATAACTTTAACTTCTTCCTGGTTTGGTTCAGTGCTTCAGACTTTTCCTGAAAACAAAATATCAGGTGTGACAGGTTCCTCAGACCAATGGACCAAAGTTCAGAACGTTCAGACTTTTGGACCAATCACAGGAAGTTATGATATTTATTACTTCTTATCTTTATTTGTTGATTGATGTTTGATTCATTGTCCTTAAAGCTTCACATCATAACAACCCTCTATTCTAGTTCTTCGGATGTATTTGTTTCTACAGGTCGATACTGAGATAAGAATCAGTTAACTAAACCAGCTCAGAGGTTATCGTCATCCTGGCTCCGCTGCAGAATGTTGTTTCTCGTGCTCGGCGTCTGTTTGGCAGAGAACGAGCCTGACGTACAACTTGAAGTGTTCATATTACTGGTCATGCATGGGCTCTCTCCATGATTGAATGCAGAATTCAAATAACTCATCTCCAGAGCTATAAAAACAAATGAAGGTGATTTCCGACTAATCAAGATTTTGCTAGTGCTTTTCGATCCAATATTTATTAATCTCCAGAGCTTCGTGGCTGCGTGGCGTTCGGGTGTATCTCAAGTGGAGAAACTTCACTGTAATTTTCACCCAGAAGTTTTGGGGTGTGTGTGTGTATCACTACAGAATGAAGTGACCTCATTCTGACTATGAACCACCCACTGGGAATCCCCCAACTCAACGCACAACTGTTTGTGGGCCTCTGCATCCGCGTGTGAGTGTGTGAGTGTGTGTGTGTGTCATGTGCTGAGGTAATGGTCGTCCTCTAGGGGGACAGCTCATCCTCAGAGAAGAAAAACGTTGGGTGGTCCAGTGACTTAAACAGCGACAATTGTTCAAAGGAAAGTTAGAAAAAGAAAAGTCTGAAGTTGGATAAATGTTGCTGCAGTAAGAGTCCAAGAAATCAAACCATGGATTAACAAACAACCACCAGGCTCAAGGGCCCGAGAGGTCAGGGAAGAGCTGGACCACAGCTTCTGTTTTAGCTGACTTATTATTTCTTGTTTCAGAAACAACCACAAAATGAGAAAAAATTACATGAAGAGACACAAAGCAACTGTAAAGTCGCACAAAATGACCATAAGGAGAGACAACATTTATAGAGACACAAAGTGACCACAAATCAACTTCAATTTTATACAGAGGACAAAAACACACAGAAACAACACAGACACAACATGACCCCAAAGAAACACAAGATCAGATTGATGAAGGAACACACAGACACAAAGAAACCACAAAGAGACAAAAAACGACAATGAGAGGAGAGAAATCAAAATCTCACATTGATTCATAACCACAAAGAAACACACACAAAAATCAATGTATTCATGCAAAAAGACGACAACAACACACAGAGACACAAAATGACCATAAAGGCTCATGAAACGACAACAAACTAACGGAGATCAAACAGAAACTGATGCCGAATGACCTCGAAGACATGAAACTGCAAAGTGAAGCAAAACAAGCGTAAAGAGATACTCAGCCACAATAAAGAGATGCAACGCTATCATTTAAAGAAAGAAACCAGCTTCAAATTGATGCACGAGGAGATGCAGAACAACCTGGAAGAGACAAAACATCCACAAAGAGGACACGTCAAATGACTTTACAGGATTTCCAGAACTACTGTCGTCATGCTGAGTCTTCTCTGGACGCCCTGTAGAGGAGCGGTCACAGACTTTTACCTGTCTGTGGTCTGGAGCCCAGTTTGTCATAATCTGGCTCAAACAAATTCCTTGAAGAGTCTAAAGTGTTTATCTTCGCCCTGAGGCTCAGAGACGCTGAGCTGTAATGGTTTTTGCAGCTGTGAGGCCTGGCTGGACCCAATGTAGGTAATGAATACAAGCTCCAGCCTTTGAGTTTATTCAAACAAATCCCACTTTTATTTGATCTCACTGGAGTCCATATTCACACACACACACACACACACACATGCACACACACGTGCACACACACGCACACACTGGCTATGAGGCGGAAACGGAAGACCTGCATGCAGAGCATTAGCATGAGAGTGAAAACGCTGCTCTTCCTGTTCGCTGTGACTCATCTCTGTTCAAGAATAATGCCGGTGAACAGACAGGAAAGATCAGTATCCGTCTCTCCTCTGGGAGTGATGTGGGTGTTTTGTGTGTTGGCCCCCGAGTGTGTGTCCGTGTGGTACTTGTGTGTGTTTGTTTTGTGCAGTTTGGGTGTTGACCGCTCTACTTTGAAGCTCTGGGAAAGAATCGTTCTCCTCCTGCACCTGCCCTCTTCCTCTCCTCCTGCTGGACCAAACCTCGTCCCTCTTCTGGTTCCTCCTGCAAAAACAACTGTTAACATGAACCTACTGACCAAAGTAGGTCACTTGTCAAGGGCTTCGAAATGACTAATATAGGTTAGGGGTTTTTGTTTTGGTCTGTGATGACTGTGGTTGAGGAATGAGTCGACTGAAACTACTTCTGGTTAAAGTGAAGGTTCTGCTGATTGAAGGAGACGTATTATATTTGTATAATGATAATTTTAGTTTGAGTTATTAACAAGCTCTGATGCTCAGGAAACACATCGCTTCCCTCAGACTGTCGCTGCAGCTCCTCCTTTCAGACTCTGTCTCAAACACTAGGTCTTTAGCTCCTGTCTCATTTATGCTGAACTTTAGCTTTGCTCCCTTAAGCACAGGATTCGGGATCTTTGCTAAACGTTATAATAAACTAGAGGAAAGAAATTAAAAAACATCTCGTACATTTTGGAGACAAACATCGAACAGGTGTAGCTGAGGTTGAGCCAGTTTAGCATCTTTCTGACTTCACGTTATGTTTCATTGTTACTTCTCTCATTGGTTTACGGCTGACACCCATAAATGTTGCTCTGAGTTTGGTCTCCGACACCATGAGCTATTTGTTTGGTGCAGGGCACGAAGCAGCGTCCTGCTTGTGGTGCGGCAGGCAATTTGGATGAGATTAAGAACCCATGGAGAGGTGGGGATGAAATATTCCAGTGCTTCCAGAACAGAGTTTTTCTACAGGATAATGATGTAACTCTTCACGGTCTTTGTAAAGTTCTGCTTAAAATTCACGAAAAATAATGAAATATGTCAGCGGAGATAACCAAATAAACTTGGAACCAGTTTTCATCTCTTAAGATACAACATGCAACCTGCACAAGCCTGACAGTCACAGACGAGTTCGGGGCTTTTTCCCAGAAGCAGGTTGACCGAGTTATGTGGTGAAGTAAAACAAGTTCAGCCCATGTAAAAAATTTGAGGGGATTTCATGCTTTTGTCCAGATAACTGAGTAAAACCTGCTTCCTGGAACAGGCCACAGATCGACTGCTCTCGCTCCCAGAGCTGTTTCCATCAGATCTGATTGAGCCGCCCTGTAAGAGATCCTCACAGCCCGAGGAGACGTCATGTGATACGTTCCCACGCCAGCGTCTCGTCCGCTCAGAGACACTGAAGTGTATTGATTAGGCGACAGAGCAGCGGCACGTCCCCACCTCTCGGTGCACCGCTGACCACACACATGAAAACACAACCAGGTCAGGTTGAGGTTTTTCCTGTTTACTGGTAAAAAAAAACACACATTCTTACACAACACTGCAGATTAAGGCCTAATCTCAACATTTACTCTGAGCTAATCTTAATTTTAGTTTAAGCAACACAAATAAATCTATTCCTCCAAAATTGTTATTCCACCAACTGCTGCGTGATATGACAACATCACATTATCACATTAGTGAGAACTTTGAGGGGTTTTTAAAATGAATTTGACTGTGGCCACATTGTAATCTGACGTTATGTGGGATTATCTGCTTTACAAACACATTATTGGAAGGAAGCAGAGCCAGATGGTGATTAGCTTAGCATAAACACTGGAAGCAGGGGGAAACGGTTAGCTTGGCTCTCTGCAAACTTGAAAAATATGTTTACCAGCAACTGCCGCTAATTAATGAACCCAGTGTGAGGGTATTGTGGGTATTTCCAGGTCAAACTCGTAGCTCCTCTGTCTCTCTGGGGAAAAAGTGGGTTCACAAATCTTTCCTTATTATCGTCACATTTTTTCCTCACAGGCTGTTGATGAAGAAAATATGGTAATGCTTAAATTTACAGCTCTGTGTTTGTTTTTCAATTTTCCCAGTAATTTCCTCTGGTGTGTCCTGGAAAGAACTCAGGAATTTGGTGCAGATTTTTAAAGGTGCTCCACACAAACGATTTACATTTAACTTATGGGAGATCTTTGTAGTTTTTGTTGTTAAAATCCTCACATGTGCAGAGCTGACACGAGTTCAGGCATTTTCTGGATGACATCAGCCCTGAATGACTTCATGCTAGAGTAGAAGAGGGGATTTTGTCGGTCCCCCGTGTCGAGAGCACCACCCTTTGTTCTTTGTTGCCTCGGTCAGGTGATAACATCTCCGCTGCTTCTCTGCTCAGCCGCGATACAAAGCTGCCAATTTTAGCTCCGACCCACCTGGAAACCCCACCCGGCTTTTATCAGCGCACCGGACAAACTAAAACAGCAGGAATTCACAAAAGGGTGTTTTATGGATGTCGTCTGAGGATTTTACGACTTGAGCTGCGTCCTCACTACGCTGTTTGTGTTTGGAAACACACGAACTCTGCTACGGATATGTCTGGCGTCCTCACTAGATACAAATATGGAGATGGCGCTCGGCCTGTTTTAGCTTAAAACACTCTGTGGCTGCGTTTTTGTCTGGACGGGCAGAAAGTGAGATGTTCAGAAGCGATGACGTGGACACACACATCCTCTTGCTTATCAAGAGGGACACGGGGGATCGTTTTAGTTTGAGAATGTTGTGAAGTGCAGCCTTGGACTCTAATCTTATTGGTATTTGAATCTCTCCTTGTCCTTAAAAAATCCTGCTATAGATGCATCACATGTGACTTTGATTATAAAACAAACAAAAGACATCATGTGTTTGGGTCGAGCATTTTTCCATCTGCACACACTGATTTAATTAAGAGCCCAAAATATGATCTGAAGCTGATGAGTCATGGCGATGACCTTTAACTAAACTGGTGAAAACGCTCATCAGCTCGTTGTCGGGGCAACATCCCAACATGACTCACCGGAGCAGACAGATACAACCACTCAGTGATTAATAGCATAATCAAAAACACATTACGAGACGCTCCCCTGTAGGTACATGTCATGCAGTTGATTTCTTCCATCACCGATTTCTAGCTTCTCTGAAACGTCACAACGCTGATTACACATTTTATTTGCTGCAACTCCTGAACCACCAAACACAATATTACTAGAGTTGTCCCATTGAAGAAGCGTGAAATTCAAGAGAACGTGCAGGTGAGCAGAGTTAAGGCCTCCTCAAAGTCGCCGTTGCACTGGAGGAGGATGTCCTGCAGGAAGACTTGGCTGCAGTCTGGAAATCTGTTCATCAGTTTCATCAGGTCCCAGTCATGGTCTGGATCCAGCTCTGGAAATCACACAGGAAACAGTATTAGAGCTCAAGCACCAACTTTGCCATCAATATGACACGTTCTTCTGTATGAACTGCAATTCTATGTTTGAAATCCGTCTGGTATATGGGTGTGGCTAAAGGTCCCCTCCACACGTTTCCCGGTGAACAGTTATCAAAGATTGTGGTTTTCGTGAAATCTTCATGGCCGTTGCTGTTTCACAATGTGAAACAGGAAGTGGAAAAAAGTGGAAAGCTCTCGTGCTCGAAAACTTCACTCATCTTGAAAATGTACTTCTGAAATGTACAGCGGATTCAACACCAGCACGTTTTGCGAATGAAAATTCAAAGACACACGAATCCAATCCAGATTTTTTTGAAAAAAGCCTTTTGGAGCAATCGGCTTCACCCAACAGGAAGTCAGCCATTTTTAAGTTAGTGGTCATTTTTGCTGATTTACAGCCACAGACCGATCCAACAGCAGTAATCAGATGGTGTTCACCTCTGTGCACAGAAAGTCAGACCCGGCCATCAGCCGACCGGACAGGAGATTGGCTCGGACAGGTAATGACAGAACTTGAAAGACCTGATCTACAGCGACGGTTGCAGCCCAGCATGGAGTCAGAATGTTGTGGGATTCCGACAAGCAGTTAGCGGTACCCACAGCGGCCGTGCCAGGACTGGGGGTTTGAAATGCTCTCGGGTTTTTTAGCTTTAACCCTCGCTCTGGTGAAATCTGGTGTTCATGGACAGTTATTCGATAATGAAAGGCTTTGGAGAAGTAGGACAAAGAACGGCTCATAAACTGAACTTCACTCAGGGAATAAAACAACTTATGGAATGTGACTTTTATCCTCTCCGTCTACTAGTGTCTACTTTCCTTCCATCTTTAAAGGAGACGTGTTTCTTTCCTCTACTGTGTTGTATAGGTTTCCTGAGAGTCCAAAGTCTGTTCCTCTCAAACACAGAAAACACAGAAGCTCCTGAAACACCTCGTCCTGACGTTACTTCTGCATCATCGGAATTTTGCATGATGCACACCTAGGAGCTGGTAGGACACGCCCCCTAACAAAGCCAGGTACAGCGAGAGCGGAGGCCGACGTACATACACGTCGCTGTAATTGGGAAAACTACTGCAGCACTAGACACTGAGTTGAAGGATTAACTAAACTGATTTATTTATTTTAATCCTAACAGCGACACAAACAATCCACCAGGTAATTGTCAGATTCTGATAACTTAATAATCGTCCGTTGTTTTCAAGCAAAAAAAAGAGGATTTCTTGCTCTTCACTTTTTTGTCTCTGAACTGGGACAATTTTCTGACATTTTATAGATTGAAATTGGTTAATGAAGGAAATAAGCCAATCAACAGTGAAAATGACTGATAATAACAGAATAATGTCAAAGATGGAGGATGAGTTTCGTGACGTGCACACACATGCAGCCGCAGGAAAAGCTTACATCCAGGAGGTAATGAACGTGATGATCTGAGTTTGTTTTCTTTCTCTCCTCGTGAATGGCAGGTATTCATAGGTAGCCAGTCAGGTATCAGACTCGGTGTCAGTGCGAGCCAGTTTCATAAGGGCGCGACGGTTTGTCTGTCTTGGCTGCAGACGGAGAGTCTGTCGGTTCAGGCCTGGGTTCATCGCTCCTGCTGAATTTTCCTCTTTGACGCGCAGCGTCTGTAAAGTCAGATTTCTACGCGCCGCCTCCTCTCTGCAAACTCACACTTAAATGTTTGATATGTGCTCAGTGCAAAGGAAATGACTTCCTTACTCACGCTGACATTTCCCACAAACTGCAAGTACCAGCAGGATTTAAATGCCAGCAGCTACAGTATCACTACGTACCACGCATAACTTCCTGCCTGCATTTCTGCAGCATGTAAAGCTTTGGATTTAACGCAGACTAAACAAGACAATCACAGTCTTCTAAGAAAGGATGAGGTGGGCAGCTCTTGTCATGTCTGATTTAGGTTCGGTTAACCAGCGCTTAGCTGCACCACAAAAAAAAAAAGGCGTGAGAAACAGGAGAGAGGGATATTCATGTTCTCAGCTCACCAGCTTCCTGTGTCCAGCTATGCTCTGGATCTGGTTTCAGGTGAGCGGGGGGGAGTTGTTGTCCGGTCGATGGAGACGGCTTGTGTTTTAAATCGTTAGAGGCCGCACTGGGCCACTCGGCCTCCTGAACACCTTCCCTCTCCGTCTCTCCCTCGCTCCCAACGCCTAGACCCTGGAGTTTGTCCAGAAAGGCGCAGTTCACCCTGTCAAAATATGACGAATCAAAGAAACAAGGTTCACATAAAAGGAACTAACGTCGTAAAAAACGTGCTGACAGGCTCCAAATGTCAGTGAGCAGGATGTTTGACAACTTTTTAAACTTCTATATCCACCGGGTGAGTTAAGTGCTCACAGACACGTAACGTCCACTGACGTCGTTATTTGAGTTTTATTCCAACAGGATGAACAAAACAAACGATTAATCTTATTGGCTTGAGTTTATAGCTCGGACATTTCAACAGATCCATTAAACAGAGTCTCAGTTTCACTTCTGCACTGACGTGGTCGAAGTTTTTACAAACGTTTGCTGCTAAGTTGGAAATAGAACCTGATTAAATATTAGACTTCCTACCTCTTGTGATCCAGCTGCACGCCTCTCACACTTTTCCCCCGTCGACTCTCCGCAGCCTCTATCTGACAGAAACAGAAGAGGAATCAAACCACAGAAACTTACCAGTATAAACATTATCAGGTCATTATCAGGAGCAACAGTAAATACATAACTGACCCACTGGTGTTCTGATAGAGAAGCTGCAGCTCAGTTTAATGGAGTCTGTAGTTTCTATGCTCTTTGACGTGTATAGTAGAAATGAACTGACTTTTTAATTCTCTAATCCTCGAGCTGTGCATTATTTTTGCTGTTCACATCATCACTTTCTTGTTTGCATATGATGGAACTATGTACAGATCCGATACCACGTCTTTAAATACATTAGCTTCACCCTGATAAAACTGAAATCTCTTCTCCTTCAGTGCTACAGCGGTTGTGCTGTACCGCCACTGGTAAGTACTGGTTTTAGATCAGCGAAGAAGAAGTTATTTCGGTAGTAAACAGAGCAAGTAAACATGTCAGCACTTTGGTAATATTTCATGTTTCTATATCCAAGACTTCATTTTCAAAGTAATTAAAGGAAGTGATTGTTGTGTATTCTTAGATTTATTCATTTGTATCAAACTAAATAATAATTATTCTCCGCATGTGTTTGTTTTTTAAAGGATTTAACCTGAGCCAGGTCGTTCAACAACAACAGGATCCATCACTTCCAAACACGGTGAGCAGCACAGCTGAGTTTTGATGAGTAACACGGAACGTAAACAACCTCTGAAGTTTATGCGTGTGTAAGATTCCACAGAGCAGCTTCGAGGAATTCAAAAAACAGCATCAGGAGCACGAATGACAAACAACACGTAGAGTGGAGAATCTGAGCTGGACATTTTTTCTTTTCTTTCTTCCTGTTGAATAGTTTCATCAGGTGAAAAGAAGCATTTTAAGATTTTTACAGATCAGCCCGACACTCTCCTGCACATTCACCCTCCATTAGCCTCCGTCCTCGGTCTGTTTTCCCGCCCTGGGAGCGCTCAACGGTCGGGGAAGTGGTTATTTAAGATGGCACAAGAGGAAGAAGGAACACATACAACATCTGTACTGCTTCCATCAAAGCTTCGCTTTAAGTCTCCCACTCACACACACTTATAAACACACCACACACACCCACAAATAGAGGATATGGAGGAGAGATCAATCTGTCTCACTGAGCCACGGAGCCACTGCTGAAAGAACAACAGATCCCAGGGTCCCGCTCAGAACCACATCAAGAAGTTTGACTTTTGCTGCTCTGCGGCCAGAAGCTTTTATCTACTGATCTGTGATGTCTATCTGAGAGGAGAGGAGAGGAGAGGAATGGAGAGGAAACAGAGGAGAGGAGATAGATGAGGCGAGATGAAACGAGACAGAACAAGAAAAGGAATTAAAGTTAAGGAAATGAAACAAGAGTGAAGTCAGAGAATAGAAAACATGAGACGAAAACAAGGGGAGACGAGTGGCGACGGAGGACGACACTTAGGAGGGGACGAGTTGAGATGAGGCGAGACAACGTGAAACGAGGAGGCGGCAATGAGGGAGAGGAGAGTGTGTGTTGCTGTCTGTAACCCTTCCATTTAGCCTGTGTGTGTGTGTGTCCCGCCATAAAACAGAGACTTCTTTATTACTGTAACTGCTTTCTCTTTCTTCCTGCACCACAGTTTGACCCTCGCTCTCTCCCCCCCTCCCTCCCTCCCTCCCTCCTCTCGCCTGCTGAAAGATTTGCATCAGGTCCATGTGAGAAAAAGAGAGAAAAAGAAACGCACAACAATGAGAAAAGCCCCCGAAAGGAAAGCATTTCCTCTGTCGGCCGAGGGAGCTGCGTGTGCAGTTTTAACAGCGCTGTCAGTCACCACATACAGTAACACGCTCCCAGCAGGACATGATGAATACCGTGCACGCTCTCCGCTGTAACACCACCGACGGGCTGGGTGGAGGAGCACAGACACGATGAGCACAGAGTCTCCGACAAAAGCTGTCAACGCTTTCTAATAAATGTTTTCTCAGCTAAAGATAGACGTGACCTCTTTCCATTTAAGTCACGTTGACTTGGAGATTAATAGCAGCAATTATCCAGTTGATTAGGAGGAAAGTTATTTACAAGGAGGGTCAGTGGGTGCCCTGTTAGACGGTGGAGTCATGTGACTGGTTGGCGAGGAGCTAGGGCGGTACTTTTACTGGTAAAGGTTGTTCCACTGGGCTTCGTCCTGTGCAGAATCCTGTCGTGTTGTGTCTCAGAGTGAACTCTGGGAAGTCCCTTGAACTCTGTGAGCCTTCCACTCGATCCCTCCCAGGAAAGCCAAACAGACGGAGAGGAAGAGCGGCTGAGAAAAGAGAAGAAGGAGGCAGAGAAAACAAAGGAGAGTGAGAGACAGATGCATTAAGAGGCAGGGGAGAGGAAAACGCAGATGTCCACTCCTCTGTGTGTTTGTACTTCCTTTTGCTCAACTGTGAGCCACCCCCCCACGCCCTCGGCTCTGACCAGGAGGTGATAGCGGGGGGGGATCGGGCTCCTCACTCCACCCGGGGACGCTGCTTAATACCTGCACGGCCCTGGATGATGAAAACTCCGCACCCGAGGGTATTTACTCAGAAAACAGCTCGGAGACGCAGATGTACCGGTGTGAAGCACCACAGAGCTTCGACCACACAGCCACAGATATGAGGCTCAGCACTGAACCCTGGGAAAAGTGTGTGTGCACATAACATGTCTACATGTGCACACGGATGCATAGTGTGTACAAGCACATACATCACACACACACACACACACACACACACACACACACACACACACACACACACACACAGATATTATGCGGTTGCTGGCTCACTCTGGATGACGTGTGTGTGGCACCGCTGGATGACAGTGGATCTGGGGCTGTCCTCTCAAACCTCTGCAGAAAACTGTCCTTCTTCCTGCAGGAAACACACACATGCACATTTCAAAAATAATGACGGGGGGATTCATTTACTCCACAGACACTCCACAGGCCCACAAGGTCGACCAAGTTTGTTTGTCCCTCGCTGACACCACTCTCCCGGTTCACCAGCATGTCCCACTCCATCTCCTTTGTCCCTTCTCTAAATGTCTTCATTGTTTTCCTCAGGTTCACAAATTCTTCGGCTGTCTCCTTCTCGTGTTTGTCTTGACAGGAAGCCAGGGATGCTACTTGACAAACAATTTTGTCTCTGAGTCAGCCATGCATAATAAAACTCTGTTGGAGAATTTGGTATCAATAACTTGTGTAGACAAGTTTTCCCACTGACAGAAGTAAGTTGTGTAACGTTTTCTACGGCTCTTCAGGAACTGTGACTAAAGAGAGAGGTGGTGTGTCTCCACTTTCCAGTCTGTGTAAAAAGCAAAATAACAAAAAGTTCCCCTCAGGGTGAATTGTAAAAAATCTTCCAGCTCATTAGATCAAAATGAAATCATCCAACTTTAGTTTCTGAAAATATACAGTACAAACAAAAAGAAAATGCTAACATGCTAACACTCACTCAAACAATTAACTTTATGAAAGTCAATTGATCCTGTTCAATATCTTTTCTTTTTTCATTTCTGATTGTGGCTCAGAAGCTAGACTTGGTTAAATGTTGATTCCAGTCTCTCGACCCCACGTTGCCCCTGACATTGTGCCGACAGTGAACGAACGATGTGTGACAGAGAAAGTGCAGCGCTGTACGAACCAAGACTAGATTACTGCTGTATAAATACCACACAATACTAAATATAATACTCTTCACAAACAACAGGCTGTTCACACGTTAGTTGGTGAAACTAAAGGTGAACTTCATGTCACCGCTCTTCATTTCTCTCCAGGTATTCACAAAGACACAACAGAGAACTGATAATTACAGGTCAGCAGAGGAGCAGACGTCGGGCGCTTCCTTTGCAAAGCACCAGAGATGGTGTCATCTGATGCTGCGACCGAGATCCATTGCAGAGCAAGAAAGAACAACACAAAAACAACACAATACCGCACAGTGACAGTGATGAGGCCCAGGTGAACCTGATCCAGGGCTGACCTGAGGTGATCCTGCTCCAACTGCTGCTTCCTCCTCTGCTGCTCCTGCTCCTCCCTCTTCGCCTGGCGCTCGGCCTGCAAACGCATCACAGCGGTCACGTAACACGCAGCCATCATATGAGTGCAGCTTTGTGATCGCTGGGCACGGTGACGTTTAAAATGATACTTGAGAGCTGAGCTTCCGGTTATAGCATAGACTGAGTGACACTAAAGCAAGCAGAGGGGGGAAGAGTGGGATCGAACCACCGAGCTTCCGGTGAGAGGATGACCACTCACCCCCCTCAGCCACAGTTACCCCACATGTACTTGCAATGCTCGTCTGATATGAAAGAACATAACTTATGATAACATGAGCTGAGGTTTAATAGCGTATGAACAATCCCCAATTAAATAATTAGATAATAATCATTAATCAATGAATTCTAATAGTCAAAAAAACAACACTTATATATAAACACAATTTAAAATAAATTCAAGTATAAAATACTCACTATGGTGCATCAACCTCTTCAAATCATCCTCTTTTTATTTGCAGTGTTGTGATGAAACATATATTAGTCACTAAATCCTTCATCTCCATGTAACTTCAAATATTTGAATTTAAATTTCAGATTAAATGGTGGCAGCTCTGACGTGTGCAGCTGAACCGTGGGATGTGTTTCTGTGAGTATGACTCGTAAAAATGATGACGAGGTCTTTATGGTTTAAACACTTAATAATCCTCGGTCTGGTATTTTACAGTCTCTCTGTCCAAATCTTGCCCAAACTGAAGTGGGTCTTCGGGTTTCACATGCATCCGTCTACTTGCTGGATTAGCAGGACATTCCTATGGCTTCACAGAGGTCATGGCGCAACAGGAAGAAGGGTCTGCGGAGAACCGCTTCGGTCCTCGGCATCAATCACCCCTCCGCATTAACAGTAGCGGTCCATTAACTGCTATTAGAGGACGAGCACGGAGGGAGACATGGAGGAGAACACGTGTGAAAGCAAAGACAGCGGCTGGAAACACACGAGAACATTAATGAGGTCGTTGGTTTGTTGTGAGACAAGAGGCGGAGAGGTGCACAGCAGCACTGACGCTTGTCTCCACTGACATCTAGAGGCCGAACATGGTTCTGTTTGAGGGAATCACGTCATTTTCTGACCATGATTCTTTAAATGCTGGAAAACTTTTGTCTTGTTGTCTGTTTTGTTCGTGTCCTTTTGATGCAGTGTCCACTTTGTCTGATGCACCTGTTCCTCCGTGACCCTGAGGTGACCTCTGACCTCTGACGGAAAAGGTCTGTGGCTGCTATCAACACATTTAACGGGAAGGAAGTGCTGTCAGTGTGTCGGGAGTTGAACTTCATGGCTATTCTAATCATGTCTTTAAGGATTGACTTTGTGTCACAGTGGTACAGTGGCCTGTCACCTCCCAGCTAGAAGGTTTTACAGTTCGAGTCCCGCCATGTGAACCTATGTTCCTTTAAATAATGGATAGATTGAGATCTGTCGGCATGGTGGTCCAGTGGCCCGGAAGAAGGTTGTGGGTTTGAACCTGACAGCTCACTGGGCCTTGTTTTTATTGAGTTTGTCGGATAGAGTCTGGTTCAGATTATAAACATTTAACTGAATTAAAACATTACTTTCTTTAAATGATTAGAGTTGAGATTGAGATTCTCTTCGTGCAAACCTTCAACAATTTTACCAGAATGCACTGCAGCCTCAGTGAGAGGCGCATCTCTTACTCTAACTATTGAAACTGCAATTTCTCTTTCCACCAGCAGCCTCAGCCCTCGAGCCTGAGCGCGGCGCATTCCTGACGTGGGACTCTGGGGTTTGTCAAAAAGCACTCTGGGAAATACAGGAAACCATGAGCTGACCGAAACAGAAACAGGTTGGAGGGGCCGAGGGACGGAAGAGACGCCAAACCAAGCAAATTATCACTTCATTTTAAAGTTGAGTCTTCGCTGTTATAGAAATATGTTAGTGGGTGATTTTTATGAAAGGAATGAATGCTTTATTTTCATAGATGATGAATTTGGGGCACCGAGGTCGTATGCACATTTATCCACTCACATGAGATCACTCTGACCTTTGACCTCCAGTCAGAACTTAGGGCAGAGAAGCGTCGCACCTTGTTGAGCCTTACGAGGCAAATTCAGATTCGTGAGTATGATTGAATTTGATTGACTTTTAAATTCTAATCAGCTCATCTTTGAGTCCAACTGAACGTTCGTTTCAAATTAAAAGAAATTATAAAAAAGAAGCAGCTGATCGTTTCTCACCTTCTCCCTCTGCTCTTCTTTCATCTTCTGTTGCTTCTCCTCCTCTTCTTTTCTCTTCCTCTCGTCCAGCTCTTTCTGTTTCATCTGTAAAAACAACAACTTATGTTAAACATTTATTTGTCACGTTTAAGAAAAATGTAAAAGTAACGGCCTGAAACATTTTACTTCAGTTGTCAGCCCTGGTTTGTTTCATTGCACCATATGTTTGTAATATTCTGGATTAATATATATATATATATATATATATATATATATAGTTAAATGTAAATACAGCTGATGAAGCTCGTACCCTCTTCTGCACTTTGGAGCAACGTAAATCCATCTGTTGCTTCTGTCTGACTTCAGCCAGTGTTGCGTTGCCACCTTTAATAATAGAACAGCAGGTCTCACCACATCAGAGTAGACATGACAGAGTAAATGTGATGTTTTAAATATGGTTGGGTGCTCGGATGGGAATGTGAAGCGTTGTTTTACCGAGCGTCTCTGGCGTCACTTGCACGTATGGAACTCTTTGAGCCTCTCTCTGCCTCTGAAGCATCTCTTCTCCTCTTTGAGCCACTACAACAACAACAGAGTACTTCATTAGGTGGGACGAAAACTCCAATATGTACAAGGATCAAAAAACAATAGTGAAAATACAGGAGGTGGGATTGTGGAAAGCGGCGTCAGTGTCAGCCCTACCCATTTGTATTTGGCTCCGTCTGGTTTCATTAGGAGGGAACATGGTGAATGCACCTGAGCTGAAACACAAGGAGCTCATCAGTAAACAAGTTTCCCTGCTCTGTCAGTCGTCTTACGTTCTATTGAACTCAATAAAATTCAAGATTTGACTCCAGATCAAAAGCTCGATGATGAAAGTCGGAGAAACAGTTTTGTTTATGTTTAAGTGATTTATTAAATTCTGAGTATAAGCTGTAGTATTTTTACTTTACTCAAGTATTTACGATACAACACGAGCTCACAGGGAAACATCAAGAATGAGCTTCACATTAAAAATAATGATATGATGATATGATGCTGCGTTCAGGGGAGATCTGACTCTTATCATTCTGTTCAATTCAAACTGCAGCAGGAGTGACGGAGTATTTTCACATCAGAGGAGGAGTTCGTGGATTCAAATGTAACTTTAAACCACATCCCGTTTATCACTGACCGTTTTATTTTTCTAAATGATTTATTTCGGGTTAAACCTCCGAAGCCACAGAGGGGACACACATCTGGAATTTACATGGAACAGTGAAGGCAGCATTTATGTTTCGAAACGCAGGAAACGAAAGTGAAAGTGAAGAAGAAGAAGAAGAAGAAGAAGAAGAAGAAGAGCAGAGAAACCTGCGACAACTAAAACCTGATCAGTTAGAGAATTCAGCTCAAGCTGTCTCTGTCCCAGACTTCGTGAAGAAGTAGATAAGAATGAATAAGAATTCAAAGTGGGGACTCACTACTGAGGCTGTCTGTCTCCTGCCTGAGGACCAGCGGAGTGTCCCTGAGCAGATCCAGATGTTGGGTTGTCTCCAGATGTTTGTGCCTCTTCCTCGGTCAGGTGGTTGTTTCTGACGGAGTTCAGCCGAGGAGGACGAGCAGGGTCCATCGTGAAGACACTGTCAGTCCAGCAGCTGCTTAGACTGTCCTCTATCATGTCATGATTCTGCCGCCGCAGCCAATAGCAGCTCAACGCAACAGCGCCACCTACTGGAGTAGAACAGTGGGAGCGGTTTTTGTCATGATGGAAGTTAAAGGCACAGTCATGGTGAGTCAGACATTTTGCTGTAAACCTTGATTTCCTATGTTGACTTTACATGACATAAGAAATAAATGAAAAGAAAATCAATCAGAAGCTTTATTGATAATCAATGAATACATTAATATTAAAATAAATACATTCATAATAATCTTTGTTTTATTGCTTTATTTTAGCCATTGTCTCTTGTATTAACGTGTATCTATGTCTGTGAAGCTCTTTGTAAATTAATTAATGTTAATATTATTATAATCAATATCCCATCACATGAGATTTCATTCTTGATGACTTGTGTTAGTATTTTACACATTTCTTTTCCACTTAAATCACAAATTGAAAACCAGAACAAAATGTGTTATTATTGTACAGATTCAAAGTCTTTGTGTCGCTGTCTGTGTCCATCTCAGTTTTGTGATGTGTGGGTCTGCACAGGCTGCGACTTGATTTGATAAACTTTTTAAAAAGACAATTTTGGAAAAGTACGGCAACGGTTTATTAAGTAAAAAACTTTTTAAAAATAAAAGAGCTCAAGTAGGTTCCTGTCTTTAGTTTACAACTTTAATGGCATGATTATTCTTCAAGTTTAATATCTACAGGTAAGAGACATCTGACCTGTACTGTACATAATGTACTCAGTGTGATTATACTAAGAATAACTACATTGACACACACTTTATTGTAAAGTCAGAATAAAACCACTGGTTTTAAATCACCAGCTCATCATTTCACCTCAAGAACGACACACACCTTTACTCGAAACCTCATTTATTATGCGTCATCGTATCACACAGGGATCCAACAGGTAAAGTTCTGAGTACAAACCATCGTGTTCTGTCAGGACATGATGACAAAGTGGAGATTAAAAGACACGCACACAAAGGAAGTACAAATAAATACACTTCTTGCACCAACTGTGACTGGTAAAGTTGATGCTAGTGTAAAATCTGCGTCACGTAGTCTGAAGAGTCAGAACCTCTGTGATTAATAACGACAGCGTCGGTCCATAAATGATCTGTTTGATGATGAATAACAGTGAACATTTCACGGTGTATTGATCTAGCATTACAAGACGTAGAGACGGGAATCAAACCCGTGACTTTGACACACAGGGAATAAGGCAGCGAGGGTCTGAAGTCTCTCAGACCAACTCTGTCCTGTCTCGCACAGATCAACATATACTGAGGACGCACATGGCGCTCACTGCAGGGGACCTAGTGCAGTTAGGGTAAACAAGGCCATTCGTCCAGCTTCATTTCTGGACATGATTAATGTTTGAGTTGTGGCGTCATCGCCTCGGTACGACTTTTTGTCTACTAGCGATGCATTAACAGGAATTCGTCTTCAGGACGAGGCCACCAGGTTATTTGGACACTAAGTTAAGGAATGACTCGATGTCCTGGCGTCCAGCCCTCGCTCCTCCCTGCTCCCGTGTTGACTGCAGCGGCTGTGTAGACGTCTCTGTGTGCATGAGTGTGTGTTTTATTTAGTGTGTTTGTGTCAGTGTGTTTGAGCTGCAGGAGGCGCAGGAGGTGTGAGATCACAGCTTGGGGTGGCTGGCCAGCTTCATCTTCAGGTTTTCCGCCAGTTTGTCCAGGAACTCGAAGGTGTTCAAGTAGTCAGCACGTTTTATACTGCAAACAGGAAGAGAGGAAAATTCATTAGTTTCATTTTCCTTTGTTTGACTGCAGAGTTAACCCGTCACACGGCCAAATAATCTGAGCCAAACATCCGCACCAAGCAAAGGTCCCGACCAGAATTCTTCTCTTCCCACCATTTAAATTGTATTTGTTCTGTGTAGATGTCTCTTACATTGACCGTAGGTTCCCAAGGACGGGTTGTCAGACAGTAAATAAACATTTAAAAACAGGTTTTAATGGAGAAACATAAACCGAGCGTTAGGTTTTGAGGAGACTAACTTTGGGAGCCCTTTGATGCAGATCGCCAAATCCTTGGTCATGAAACCAGCCTCGATGGTCTCGATGCAAACGGCCTCCAGTGCCTCGGAGAACACTCGCAGCTCTGTGTTGTTGTCCAGCTTCGCTCGGTGGAGGAGACCCCGCGTCCACGCAAAGATGGAAGCTGTAGCCGACAAGTGTAGGAACATTTAATGTGTGTAATAATAACCAAGATTATTTGTTTGGCGTGTTGCCGAAGCCCAGGTGTGTGCGCTGCTCTCCTACCTATGGGATTAGTGGAGGTCTCTTTTCCCTGCTGGTGTTGTCTGTAGTGGCGGGTCACCGTGCCGTGGGCGGCCTCAGACTCCACCGTGCGTCCATCAGGACAGATCAGCACACTGGTCATCATACCCAGGGAGCCGTAGCCTGAAGCATCACAGAAACCCCACGTTAGCAAAAGAAAGTTTCAAACCAACAGATAAAAAAAAACTCTTCACATATCCCACCTTGTGCCACAGAGTCCGACTGCACGTCTCCGTCGTAGTTCTTGCACGCCCAAATGAAGCCTCCATCGGACTTCATGGCCTGAGCCACCATGTCGTCGATCAGACGGTGCTCGTACCAGATGCCTTTGGCCTCAAACTTAGCACGATATTCTCTGTGACACACAAGAGGGTTGTTGTGATCTGATCTATGGTGGAGTGTGTTGCAGTTGTGTGCTGAGAGACAGACGGTGCATGTGCGATTGAGGACTGAGTCTGTCCTTACTTCTCGTAGATCTCCTGGAAGATGTCTTTGAAGCGGCCGTCGTACTTCTTCAGGATGGTGTTCTTGGTGCTGAGGTACAGAGCCCAGCCTTTGGTCAGAGCCATCTGGAAGGAGCTGTGGGCAAAGTCCCTGATGGATTTATCTGTGTTGTACATCGCCAGAGCTACACCGCCAGTGCCTGGACGGACACACACAAATGAGTTCAGTCACAAACACAGCATCACATAGAGACGCACAAATGAACAAAGACAAACTTAGCGTGTTCATTATTTTTGATGTGCAGTCTGATATGTTTCAACCCATTTAAACTTTAAACAAAAACAGACAAGCTGTATTTTAGATTCTCCCAAAGCTTTTCAGTGGAGCCAGCAGAGCTGAAGTATAATGACTTAAGAATATCTACATCATGAAAGTCGGCATCTGCGCTTTAAGATATTTTTCATTCGAGGCCGATGTTTGTGTGTTTGCTGAGATGTATCTGGTCTGACCCACTGAAGCAGGACCGTGTGTCAAGCTTTCTTACCCTCAAATTCATAAACGTGATATTTAACCGGCTCGCCGTCTGTGGGTGTGTAGGTGATCTCCACTTTCCCAGGCCCGGACACCACGAAGTCTGTGGCTTTGTACTGGGGGGGGGGGGGGGGGGGGGGGGAATAAGAAATTAAAACAGGAACCCATTAAACCTCACTTGGTACGAATAGACACCCTGGAACATGACGGAAAATATGCATCAAGAGCACATCGATAAAAATGTGGCTGCAAGGAAAATATACTCCAACAGGGTATTCAGAGTTTAAATAAAGGACGTAGAAAGAGACGATGCAATTATCAAAGGTGATTTCTGTAAAATAATAAAAACTAAACGTTGTGCAAACAGCAGCCTGACGACACTTCAGTCGACCGTCTCCTCTGAGGGGACAACTGTTGACTTTGGCACACGCTGACGTTACAGCAGCTCGGACAGGCTGCACATTATGTTCCACAGGACTCTTGAGCAAATACAATTATTAACGGAGTCTCTCCCACAATGTGAGATTTAAGTGGAACTTGCTAAACTCGTACATGAGTTCACAGAGCGAGCAGCCAGTTTGGATTTTTAATGCCCTCGGGGTGTTTCAGCCATTTTGTAAGATAATATGTTTGGTGTTAAAATGACTCTCATAATTTCTACAATGTTAAAGTCACTCGTTAAAGCTCTGGTCCTGCAGTTTGAGTTCCCTTCAGATTAGGATTATTTTTCGACTGCGACCTTTTTGTTTTGAGCTGTAAACGTTTGTCTTCAGCTTTTATACAGTGAAACATGATCCATATTATCTTTTCAGCCTTCGTATCGATACAACACAAAAACAAATGTTATCCTGCTTTACTTTGCAGTTCACACAGCGCAAAGACACACCTGGTCTCCGTGGGCGTGTCTGCCAATGATGATGGGTTTGGTCCAGCCGGGCACCAGGCGGGGGATGTTCTTACAGATGATGGCCTCTCGGAACACCGTCCCTCCCAGGATGTTACGGATGGTGCCGTTGGGCGAGCGCCACATCTGTTTGAGCTTGAACTCCTCCACTCTGTGCTCATCTGGTGTGATGGTGGCGCACTTGATGCCCACGTTGTAACGCTGGACGGCCTCCGCAGCGTCGACCGTCACCTTATCGTCAGTCGCGTCGCGGTTCTCCATGCCGAGGTCATAGCTTTGAAGAGAACACAAAGAGAACAGTTTGAACTCGTGGAACCGGAGAGTCAGCTACTCAGAGAAACACACTGAACTTCTGAGATCTGCGACAATGAAATTCCTACGATTCAGATCAGAGATAGTTCTTGTTATTGTTTTAACAAAATATGTAATAAACAACCAGTTCTAGATGAAGTTTTTATGTGGATGCAAGTAAGAGAATGAACTTGTATATAAACATATATGAAAGCACTTCTAGCTTCAACTGCAGAGGCACGAGACACACGACAAACACTCCACTTCTAAAAGTGATTATTTACACTCAGCCGCCCTGCGGGACAAACTAACAGAGCACTGAAAGGGTTTTTTAGTATTGCTAGTGGTGAATGTTAGAGCACAGGCTGTGATTTGAACCATAATCACTGTGTCAAAGGACAAGAACGACATTAACATGTGGTGAAAGAGAGAGCGAGCTTGTTCCCAGCTTGATGAATAACTCAAAACGCTGTCAGGGCTTTAGTCACTCCATATCTTGGCTAATTATATTACTCATGAGACACGAAACTCTGCTCCCATCAAGAATATCCATTAACCTCCTGCCCCAGTTCCTCCGCCCGCTCCTGAAACTCTGATTCTTTTAGGCCTGACTGTTACTGGGGGATCTGCAGAACACAGTCAGCTAATGAAGACAGGAAACAAGGAATCTGTTGTGTAATGAAAACTGGCGTTCTGTCAACACGAGGGGAGGCTGATCCACTTGTTAAGTCTCTGGAAGGAAGTAGTAAGAGGAGGAAGTACCCCTCACCTTAGCTTATCATTCTTATCATTCTCTTCAAGCTGTGTGCTTCCTCGTGCACAAGAGCAGCAATGACCTCTTACCCACTTTCTTCCCTGCCCCTCCCTCAGAGGCCGACACCAAACCACAGCAACATGAAGCACAGACACACAGACACACACAGACACACACACAGGGCATGAAATAGGAAAAGTGTAGGTGTCTGGGCTGACAGGATTAGTGCACGTTAACCGACTGGTTGTAAATGGGCACAGATCAAGTACATGGAACCTGCATCCTCGCATGTGCAGGTTCTCAGAGAGTCTGACCAGGCTTTTAAAAACTGTATGGACTTTTCAACAGATAGCTCTGAGCTAACAGTTTCACATCCTCTACCCTCAGATCTACACTGACCTCATACGGAGGTTACACCAACTGTAACAGCTGAAAAGTTTGAGTCGATGATTTTAACAGGTTCCGGTTTAAGGAGATTGTTGAACAGGTTCTTAATAAGCTGCGTCCATTCAGCTTGCATCACATGTACTTAGCAGAAAACCTGCTCGACGCCCTTTGAGTTAGGACACAGTTTACTCTTTGAGTGTTTTAAACGTTAAAATTAACTTTTTCTATTCTACAAAATGTCCTGAAGACATCTGAACAGCCGGTGGATTACTGTTTGATTTTCATGTGACCTGAGCTATGACAACCTCCCCCTATATTACGAAATCCCTCTTTCCTCACCACATGTCATTAAACGTGTGCAAGACCTGCACAATGAATCATCAACTTTTATAACCCACAAGAAAATACTGTCAAAAATCTTTCACATCAGAGTAAAATAAGAAGGAAACCAAACTCTGACGTGTTGACTCTTTGTGCACACCTCACAGAAATGACTGATTCACATACAGGGATGGTAACTTCAGTGAGTGGAACTTCATGTAAGGGTTATTAAAATAACATACACCTCCGAACAAAGTCCACTTGAAGATAAGAAGAGACACAAGGTTAGATGAGGAACTGGTTCCTCGTGTCACCTGGGTGCTGTAAACATTATTACACAACACTGTAGTTGAGATAGCGATAACAAACCCACAAACCACTTCTTTAGGAGCTGATCAGATGTTCTCATTAGCGTCTTTGCTTTTCCTGCTTTCCAAACAAGTCAAACAAGAAACTGTCACTCCTGCTGGGAGCACTAGTTACCACAGTGCACACTTCCCTACAGCAAAACTGTAATTAAAAAACGTAAATTTTCCTAAAGTATAATCTGTGAAAGTGCCTTTCTATAGACCCAAGAACAGATATTTCAAAAGCTACGTATCCTGAATGTTTGCATTTATCTGCAGCGCCCCAGTAACCATGACACAGAGGCATCCTCACCTGTGCAGGTCGAGCTCCAGGTAGGGCAAGATGAGCTTCTCCTTAATGAGCTCCCAGATGACACGAGTCATTTCATCTCCCTGCATCTCCACCACGGAGCCTGACTTGATCTTCTGAGACATCTTAGAAGCTGGTGAGAGACACAGGGACGCAAGACAAAAAGAGAGATGATGTCAGGGATGAACATGTCATTGTGTGAGAATTAACAAATATTCAAATACAAATTAAATCGGGAAGTTTGTTACTGTCTTTTGTCATATATGAGAGTAAACTAAACTATCTGGGTTATTGGACTGAACTAAAGTATGCTTTCATCATCATCGACGTTTTATAAAAAGATGACTAATAGAGAAAACCACTGGAAACTAATCAATAAAGAAAACAAGCGCAGAAACTGATATCACAAGGAAAAGTGTGACCCTGTGAACGACACTACAGTTCCCTCAGTGAATGAGCTCATTGAAAAACAGTTTGAGTCTGCAGACCAGTGACTCAGCAGGAATTTGCTCCGCAATCCTCTTAAACTCTGGAGAGTTGAAGTAAAACCCAGAGGCTCAAGTTGCACCGGAAGTCTGTGCAGCCACTGTCTTTTCTAAAAGAGAAGAACTGGTACAACTTGTCCATGTCTTTGTTTGAGTTACATAAGTCAGACTGATGGTGGAGTGATGGGGAGGAGACAGACACACTCAGCCAATCCAGGAGAGGAAGGCAAAAGCACCACACTTCATTCATTCACTACTACTGGTGTTAATATTATACTTATAATTAATTTTTAATTCATGTTATTGATGCTGATGATGAATGGGTCATTAAATAACAGAAACATGAAAACAGGAAGGAAGCTGAGGCCTTAAATGATCCTGATGTGTCCTGTTGTCCTGCTCACGACTTCATTTCAATAACGATCATTGGGTTGACTAATATTTCCTGCAGCAAACAGAGACATGTGTTTATTTTACTTCCTGTCATTAGATTGTTTGTGTTGTGGCATCATTAGCATCACTGAGTGAAATTAGCTCGATCGTCTCCAGTGTGTGAACGACGCAGCAGCGGAGACGGTTTGATTTCATCCGGAGTAAAAACGTTTCTGGATCTTACCTGGTTCCGTTCAAAGTTCAGCGACACGAGCGGAGGCGAGGGTCGGAGGAGGGTGACGGTCTGATCGGTGACAACCGGTGGACTGAGCCCGGAGAGGAGACGCCTTCAGCCCGGTGCGACTCACTTCCGCCTCCAGGGTTCTCCCACAGGACACCGGCCAATCAGAGTCGAGGAAGACATCTCGGTAGCCAATCACAGAGGATGAGGATATCTCAGCAGCCAATCAGATAAAACCACGAATGGAAAAGGGGGAGGGATGACTGGGCGGGGTCTGTGAAAACGGATAATTTATTAAAAAATTTAAAAACTTTTTTCCTCTTCAAACTATTTTAAATGTGTTTGTTTTATTTTTAATGTATTTAAATAAACGTTATTTAATCTGTGTGGATAAACTTTTACAATATGTTTTCATGATTAATTCTTATTTGAATTTGTTCTGTTTTAGTTTCTTTGTGAGTTTTCTCATAGTTTTCACAGAAATATTTATGCCGAATAAAAATTGAAAACTAAAATTGAGAAACATGAATGTAGAGTAAAAAAAGTTGTGAGATAAAACAATAAATAAAATATAAAAAATGGGTAAATGGTCCATGATAATAATTTAAATATCAATTAATTCAAAATCAATGTTAAATAAAGAACTAGGAGATTCAATTAAAATAAGGTTATTACATGAATAATACATTTAAAAAAGCATTACATTGCTTTAAGGACTTAATACAGGCGCTTGTTTGTTTCCTAGGTTGTGACAGTTTCCCTAAGATTACTCAAATTAGCTCGAGGAAACAGCGCCCCCTAGCAATGTTATCTGCAGTAAACAGGCAGCCCGTGTGGAGAAAGACGGTATTGCACCGCTGAGGAAGATAAGATAAGATAAAACTTTATTGATCCACACACCGGGGAAATTCAGTTGTTACAGCAGGAAATACGTCAGAGGAAGAGCAGGTGATGACCTGAGAAGACGTCACTGTTGAAGTGAAGCGTCAGTGACCGTGAGGAGAAATAAATGATCATCAAGAGAAGTTTCTGTTCCAATAGAGAGAGAATCGAGTCAGGAACACGATGACATGTCTACAAGTGTTTTTAATGATGTCAGCTTGTGTGAGGTGCGAGTTTCTGGATTCAAAGCTGCTGCTCAGTGACAGAAAATCAAGATGGAGCTGGAGAACCTGTGGACAGAAGAACCTGTGGTCTGGAGAACCTGTGGTCTGGAGAACCTGTGGACAGAAGAACCTGTGGACAGAACAACCTGTGGTCTGGAGAACATGTGGTCTGGAGAACCTCTAGGCCTCTGGGAAGTCTTCTGTCATGTCTCCATTGAAAAGGTGTGGACTTGAGAACAGGTGAGTCAAACACAGGCGTCCTCTCTCTTCTCTCTGTTGTTGCTCTTCTCAGTTAAAGTTTGTGGCTCATGTTGCTGTGGTTGTTCGTCTGTCTTCAGGTCTTGTGTTGGTTTGTTTGTTGGTTCTGTTTCTTTCTCGCTCTGTTGTTGTGCTGAGAGAAATTAGCTTTAGCTTCCTATGGGCTATCATGGTACCTGATGGACTAGAGGAATAATCCACACATCTACTCTGAAGTACACAATCTGTCAGTTAGTATTGTGTGGTGTGTAATATTCAGGCTGCCCTGTTTGAATGAGGTCACACTCTTTGCAGAGCAGCATTTATGAGCTTGAATATTAAAAGCATAGATAAGATGCTTCTCTCTGACATGTGCCGTGTTTGCTTTTGATGGGAAACTGTTGATGTGATGAATCTGTTGTTGAGTTCTCATCCTGCAGTTTGAGAAAACTAAGTGAAATTGCATAAAACCACATGTTTTAATATTTGAAGATTCACATCTAAAAATATGAATATTTAGTAGCATGTCACATTTTGTGTTTTTTTAAGAGGAGGAGGCAATAATCAGTGGTTTAAATATCCAGTTATCTCTGCAGCTTATTCAAGATGTTGTGACACCAGATATAAAAGTGTAATCCTGTGAAGAATCTGCAGGGAAACTCACATAGCAGCTGAACTGAAGTAGTTAAAGAAGTATTAAAACAACATAATAATAATGATACAGAACAGAATATGTTTAAACAAAATGAATACAACACTCAAATGAGATAACTCTGTCAAAGGTAATATATTATTCATAGTGGATCATATTATACAGATTGTTGAATTGCACAGGGTTGATGCACTTGAGGTGAAAATGTATTTCCTCTTTTGATGGTGTGATTCTGTTCATTAGATCATTTCATGTCCAAACCTGCTTCTCTTCTCAGTCTGCTCCCAAATATTTTACTAAGACACTGAATCTGTTTTGTCTTGTTGGATGTTTTATTACATTTAGAAGAGACAAAAATAAAAAAATGCTAATTCACCATGATTATCAGATCTCAAACCACAGGCTGTAAATCATCACTGCTGGAATAATTCACGACTCAAGGTTTGTTTGACTCACTAAGATAATAGTTAAAATCTAAGAACTAAACACCCACAGCTCTGCAGCCTCGGTGGAAAACATCAAAACATGAGAAAATTCTAATATTTCCATTCTGATGATAATAATTGTTGATATTCAGTTTGCTGATGCACCCATACACTTTGCATGTGAAATTAGAAATACTTTAAAAACGATGTCATACCTAAACGAGATGTTTAAACCAACATATACATTTTATATACACGTTATGGTTTTCTTGCACTGAAACACCAATAGATGGCAGAATTTCACTGCGCAATGAGAACTGAGTCTCCTGCTGCACGGAGCCATGTGGTCCAGAGGAAAAGACAAGAGGCAGCTCAGATGTTTCCTATGGTTTATCACGTCAAATCTCACAAACGATTAAAGAAAAGCCTAATATTGCTCATTTGCTGTCATGTTTACACGTTAAAAACGGAGTGAACTGCAGTGTAACATGCAGGAAAGTGGATTTTCTTTGTTCTCTAAGCTGTGATTTTAAAAACACGCTGGTTTTGTTTGTGGTCATGTAAACATCAGTGAAAGACGCTCTGGAGTAGCTGCTCTGTGTCGTCATGACCACAAACTGCAGAGACTGGATTTCTGTCTTTCTCGTCACAATGAGCGGGAGAAACAGCATCTCTTTGTCTCCCACCTCCACTTTGAAACAGGACCTCTGCTCGGCTGCAAGACCTGAAATGCGTCATGTGACTCTGCATCTGCTCTCAGTTGTGGCAAGATAACCCCGCAACGAGAGAGGGGGGGAGAGAGAGAGAGAGAGAGAAAGTGAGAGAGAGAAAGAGAGAGGGAGCTGAGGAGGAGCTTGCTGCTATAAGATTGACTCCACGCACCATCAGCACCAAACTTGCTTCCATCCATCCTCTCTTGCGCACTCGCTCTTTGCCCACGCGCTCCGTCGTTTTCAACCCTCGCTCTGGTTCTCTCCTCCGCTGGAAGGTGCTCAGGTGCATCTCACGGTTCACGCGCGCTCTCCGCTGAGTTGATTATGGTCACAACCCCCGCGGTGCCAAGGTGGAGCCACCGCGCGTATCTCGGATCGGTGCGCTCCTCCAGGGGCTGGGATGCGCACCGGGCACCTCTCGCTTCCTGCCGGGTTTCGGGTCTGAGCAGGAGTCCAGCTCTGGCCCGGGTCGCCGCGCCAGGAGGAGCCAGTCCACCCGGAGCAGGATGCCGGTGATGAGAGGGCTGTTGGCCCCTCAGAACACCTTCCTGGACACCATCGCCACGCGCTTCGATGGCACCCGTGAGTAACCAGAGCTTTGTATACCTGCTCCAGAACTGCACCTCATGTTGCAGGATATTTGACCTTTGACCACCACATAGATGCATTTGTTTCAGGAGTCCTCTCTTGGATGAAACTTTAAAAGTTTCACCTTTTCTACCTGATATAATAAAGGATTCAATTATGACAATCTCAGTGTAAAGGCTGTGTTTTCCATCTGCAGCAGAGGAAAAGATCAGACCACACTTTCACACCATGGGCCTCGAACAAAGCAGTTTAATTCATCAGCCTGAAAGTTTTATAAATGCACACAGAAGCCTGCAGGTGCACGAACAGTGTGGTTTCAGTGTTGTGGTGTGTTCTTCTAGAAGCTTGCAGCCTCATGCACTAAGGTTTTCTCGTCCAGCTCGTAGTAGTGTTTTGATTCAGGCGGCCGTCACTTCCATTGTGTCTCTGCTCCACCGTCCTCCAGCCTCCACTTCACAGTGCGAGGCTGCTCTGACACAAATCCTCTTTTATTCTGCTTACTATCATTACTCTGAAATGATGCTGGAGAGAAGGAGGTGGTGTGTATTGACCCTTTCTCTTTTTTCCTTCTTTGGCGAGGGTGTCATGTGAACAGATGCGATGAGCAGCCCGTGTGTGTTTGGGCCCCTGCTGGTTAGGTGGGCGGGTGATAGAGGCTTGTGTGGCGTTTTGGGCTGTTTGTCTTTCCCTCTGCGTGGATCAGTCAGGTCGATGGGAGTTTGTGAGCCAGTGTCGCCCTGAAACCATTTACCTGTAACAGCAGGATAGAAGAAAAGATCATCTGACCAAAGGAACATCCACAGCTCACTCCTCTTGTTTCCTCTTCCCCCTCCTCCTCTTGTTTCCTCTCCTCATTTCCTCTCCTCTCTCCTCTCTCCTCTCTGCGAAGCAAAGAAGTGAGATGTTAGCTTTTCATCCGAGGCTTCTGGGAATGTGCCGTGAGGATGAGAAGGAAAGGAAAAAGACCAACGACTTCTCTGTGCTGTATTGTCCTTTATCTTCACACTCTCTGCTGTTATTCGGCACATGACAGAGTCACCGCATCCACAAACACTTCAGGTCTCAAACACTGTAATCATGCATTATTCTGCAGTATTCAGAGGAGACGCCTGCGTGTGCACAAACGCTCACAGCCTCCACACATGCTGACACACAACTCAAACGGAGAAATGGAAATGAACCCGTTCTGTTCCACATGTTCTGTAGATTAGCCCCTCGTGCATTTTTCCTGAGGGGCTAAAACACCGGCCTCGCACTTGACGAGGTGCAGATAATTACACATCTCCAGCAGTGCATGTGCAGTCATTGTAATTAACTCGCATGGATGTCAAGAATTCATTGTGGCCTTTCTGCCTGTCAGAGGGGGCGGGGGTGTTGAGATGAGCGGCTGTGGGGGTGGGGAGGGCGGGAGTGTTTGCGCAGAAGGGTGAGATGGGAGAGTGTGTGTCACCGCCCTGGTGGGAGGAGGGGGAATTTCAGGACATCTAAATATAAATCCATTAAGGGGCTCGCTCTGACAAACATGTCGCTGTGTGTTTTTGAAACGAGGTGACTTTGGTTCCTCATTAAAGCAGAAAGGGTTCAGGAGAAGGACGGCCTTTGTGTTTCCTGTCGAGTTTTTCTGAGGTTCTTTGTTGTGTTGAGAATCAAATGGGAATCACGATCACTTTTAAAAGCCACTCGACTGCGAGGAGTCAACCTGAAAGCTCTTTATTTTCTGCTGTTGAAGACTGTTATTCAGTTTGTGCAGCTGCTCCATTGTTTTACTCGTCTCAGTCATCTCAGGATTGAACTTCAACTAAGATTAGAGCAGAAACAAACCTCCATTAAATCATCAGACTCAAACCTACACTTACTTTGACTCGTGTCCACTTGTTCAGACACAGGCTGCACCCATACTTGCATCGAGTCTGCTACGGAAACACCCGACGTCCACACTACACCGAAGTCTTAGAGCCACTGAAACTGAGAAGTTTTCAAACACTGCCGGAAACTGAAACTGAGATGTTTGGAAACGATGATGTCGACTCTCACCACCGCTGATTGGATGTTTTCTGTCTCGTAGCCTTCGTTGATTCGTCAGCCGTCATTATCGTGCAGAGCACCAGCGTTACTGACCCTGTTGTCTCAGCTGCATTTGTATTATCTGTGACTAATGATCATGTGATATGTGTTTTCAGGTGTGTTGGTAGAATGGGTGATGAGAATAGACGTTAGTTCGAGTCCTTATCTTCCTGATTGGAACAGACCCAATGTGAACAACATTAACAAATTACAAACTCATCTGTTCAACATCAAACCCACATCTGATGTGACAGTGCAGCACAGTTGTGCGTCATGTGGATCATGTTTGTGCGTTTGACTCACAGTATGCGCTGCTGTCATTCAGACCGACCACAGGCACATGAGCACCAACATTAAAAACACAACACTTGACCTTGACCCACACACACACACGCAGTCTCACACACCTTAATGTGGAGCTGAGGTGCTGCATCACACTGCAGATATACATCACAGCTTCTGAATCACACGCTCGGGGAAGGTTATTATTTTTAGACCCCTCTCATGACGAATATTGTAGCCAACACCTCTGAGAAGCTCATGAGGAAAGAGAACATACACACAATCACTCACACACACACTCACACACGTACGCACCTTTATAAATATGAGATCTGTCATGACTGAGCACCCTGTGAATTTGTGTTTATTTATTTTCATCCTTCAATCAGCACAGTTCTCATTATAATTATTATATTATTTTGAAAATTGTTTGTATTGTAGAGAACAGAAAGACTGAGTTCTCTGAAGAGTCACCATCAACCTCATGCACAGTTCAATCAATGTTCATTTGCTGCTGCACTTCCAAAGCAGCAGCAGCAGCAGCTGTGTGGGACTACACGAGGCAATTGGTCCTATTAATTGAGTGGGTCTTGGCTTGGTCATAATCAGGTTAGGGCCTGCGCCCTGCTCTTAACGAGGACATGTGCAGACCAGCGCTCTGCATGTGCTTCCAGAGCTTCCTCCTCCTTCCACTGACTCTGCTTTGTCCCTTTGAATTAGCTGCAACAAAAGGAGAGTTAACATCATTATTGAATTTTCAATTTGTCTTTAGAAGCAAGTGACAAAATATTCCTGTTTAGATTTTACAAAATAAAAAGTACAATCTAGTTTTCCATGAAACAGGTGGTGTCAACCTCAGTGAATCTATCGCATCCTGTTTTCTAAATCAGGATCAAATCACGTCTTCTGGGAAACGGACTAATTTGATCCTAATTAAACCACATTTATCAAAGAATCGTGTCGTGTTGCAGTAAATGAATTAGCAGCAAATCAATCACCGTGTTGTTTGGATTGATAATGAGCTTAATTTCATAAAACAAAAATGTTTTTCATGTCACATGATACAAAGACAAGATACAAATCTGAGTCATTTTATTTTCCTTTTCAAGATGTTTCATCTCCATCTTCATCTTATCTCCTAATACTGACTTCATCTCAAAGCCCATTTTCTCCAGTCACAGAGAAATAAGGTTTATGACTCTGAGTCTCTCTAACAGTGAAATAACTGTCAAACTGTCTGACATCTCTTCTCCTCCCTTCATCTGTCGCTGTCGTTTCCTGCCTCAGTCGTTCATTAGTTGCCTCCCACCCTCTCCTCTTGTTATTCACATCATTTGGTGCATGTGTGTCGGTGGGATATTAGTGTACGCGGCCTCGAGCAGCAGGGAGGACGACTGTCACCGCTTTTCTGTGCCCTGTGTTTGTGTATCTGTGTGCGTGTGTGTATGTTTGACAGCACAGATTAGCGGTGAAGCATTGTGGCGTCTCAGGTGTGTGTGTCTCCTGAGGCGCTTGGTGCTTAAACTCCCTCCTGGCTCCTCGTCAGGCAGCAGCAGCAGATGTAATGATAAAGGCCTGATAATGAAGCTGGGCTCCGTCACCACGTTCAGCATCTTCACTTAGAACGGAACTAAACACAGTCGAGCTGGACACGCGTGTTCAGTGGATTTTACAGTTACTTAGTTTCTTTGTAATTCTCCTCTCAGTTTTATTCATTGAGTCACAGTTGTCTTGATTTTTAAATTCAAACAACACCGGTTTCAGGTTGAGGTGCAGCGTATTATAGTTTAAACATTGCACCCATCATATGTCCTAAATTATGTTGTTTCTGCTTGGACCAAAGTGGTGGACTGACAATAACATGGCTAAAAAAAATAAAGAAGTAAGAACTGTGTGTTTAATATGAAACTGTCAACACTGCTAAGAAACAAAGCTCATTTCACAGAAGAACCAGAAAGACTTCCACGTGTTCACCTGAATTCAAACTGTATCATTTATCATTTGGAGTCATTTTCATTCACATGTCGTCAAGGAGAGATCCGTAAAAGATTTGATGAGTTGACGGTGAAGGGCTTTGGTTTAAAACCTCTGATACACGGAGGCTGGGAAAGATGAGCTCCGTGAAGCATGGTAGCAGAATAAAGATGGAACATTACAGATGATGCACCTTGATGGTCCTGTGAGTTGAGGCGGTGATGGAGGCAGAATGAGAAGTCAGCAGAGTGAATGGCTCGGGTCTTTATTATCATACTCAGGTACAATGATATCGTAAGAGGCTTCTCTCGCCAAGATATATCTTTTTATAGGTGTTAGAATATAAAGAAATCGGAAGGTGTGCGTGTCCTTGGTGTGTTTGGGCAGGGAGGAACATGATGGAGGACACAGCTCTCAGATAAAAAAACTCATCCTCAGTCGGTTTGGAGGATCTTAACGTCCTGGTCAAAAACAGGAAGTGTTGACGTGTCCGTGACGAAGACGTTAGTGGGAAAATATGGTTTCTGAAGTTTTTTCTCCAAAGCTTCACGTGAAGGTGAGCGAACGATTAAAGCCGTGAGCGGCAGATGGAAATAACCGCAGCGATCGTGGTCGTAGGTCTGGTTTGCACAGGTGACATGTTGCTGTATGAGTGGAAACAGCTGATCTGAGAACAGTGAGAGTGAACGAGGAGAATGATCCTCATCACTGTGGACACATGTGGCCTCTTATGTAAATAGAGTCCCATTAATGACTCTGGTTCTTTCACTGGGACCTTAACACCAGCTTCAAAATAGATTTATACGTTTTTCTTTCTAGGTCAATGATAATAAACATTCATGTGAATTACAAACAGAGAGTGAATCACGACAGTTTATATCGTTAACCAGTGTGATGTGTGTTTGTAGCTCAGCCTTTTATCACCAGAGTGAGACGGAGCAGGAGGGAGATGGGGGAGGACTCCATGATGGGGAAATAAAGAGGGGATGGGCGGGTAATGGTTGGGGGGGGGGGGGATGTGATCAAAATGCAAAACAGGAAGATGAAGAGGACGGGATGAGAATGGACGGACTAGGGGTTTAAGTTTTATTCATATGGCTCAGAGTATTCAGAAAATATTCTGATTTGAGTTTTAGATGCATTTTTAATTTCGTGTAGCATTTTGCTGGAAACATTTTAACTTTCTATAACTTTTACATTAAAAAAACAACCTTTAAAACACAATAGAGGAAAGAAGCAACATGCTCATCCTCATCTGTGATGGAGGGAGGTGCCATGTTGTTTTCACTCTGTCTTCTCATGACCTCTTGCATGACCTCACGTTTCTGCTGCTGGTTCCCTAACTCCTCACGTCACCCTCTCTGACACACTCCCCCACCTGCAGGAAACCACTGGAGACCTGCACGCCACCCTGCGCAGCCTCGATAACACATCTCAGGCTGTTTATCTTGAACAATGTGTAATTAGAGCCGGTCCGTTAGGTGTATGGTCTCGGACTGGAGGAGGAGAATTAATTACACCGTTAATCAGGCGTGCTCTGAAGCTCGTTCATAATCATGAGAGCTCTTGTTAAAAGAGAGCTCGGCTTCGTGGAGAGCTCACTTCATTATTTCTGAATTTAACAGTGTCCATTTTGCACTTACGCTTCACCCACAGTCACATTATGAAGTTGATAATCAATGATGAGAGAACTCGCTTTCTGAATTAGATTTTGAACGGATGGATCATTTCCACTATTCAGTGAAAAGCTCCCGGAACTGAGGTACAAAGATATACAACACACACACACACACACACACACACACACACACACACACACAGACGACAGTGAGTGACTTGAAATCAATATCCACCCAAAGTCCAAAAACCAAAGTCATACATTATTTACAGTTGCTGTTGAAAACTATGGATGTTTTCACGTCCACCTGCTTGTTACCGCAGCTGCAGGTGAATCCATGCTGCAAGGTTGTTTATATAAAAACAGCTGCCGCAAATGTGCTTTGCAGGACGCGTGGTCATCGGCTCGATGAGGTTCAGATGCAAAGTTATTAAAAAGATGAGGCGCTGCGATGTGAGTCTCCAGCTGTGGTTGATGGCCCCACTGTGCAGGGTTTGCATATACATCCCGACACATTTTGCATGTGTAGGTTCATGGGGAGGCCAACTTCATCTTTATTCACTGCCACAAGTAGATTAGAGTGAGTATTGAAGAGCAACAGAGAGAGGTTATGACACCAGATAACATTTCGGCTGCCAATCAAAAGATCCTAAAATAAGGCCAAGTATCCGGGCTCTGCTGTGGAGCCTTTTGAAAAGAGCCACAGGAAAAAGGTGTCAAAATGTCAACTGGAGTTTTGTTATCTTTTCTCCACGTCGTTCAGGTTTGTGTGTGGTTTCTTCTTTTAGACCAGTGTTGGAGCGTCCATGCTTTTTAGTTCAGCGATGTCAAAAGCATAATTGGAACAATTTTTCGGTTGTGGCTGTGTGGAGGATGAGGAGCTGATCAGCTGAGGGAAGCGGAAATACACTGAGTTAGAAATAGACGCCAAAGCAGGTGGTCAATGAAAATGTCACCGTGTGCGGAAGAAATTATGGAGGCATACGACATGAGTGTGCAGGATCAGGGGGACGGAGGCTGGGACTGTAATGGCAGTAAATGAAAGTGCTGAAGCCAGATTGACGGGGGGTACATCAGTCCGCTCGCTCTGAACTAATATGTTCAAATAGGAAGCAGATGAATCCAGGCTCCAGGTTCATTAAGCCTCAGACTCACTGCTGCGGAGAGAGCAGCCAGTCGATGGTCTTCACTGTGCTTCCTAAAATCTGTTGGTTTTTGTACGTTGCAAATTTCGGCTCGATTAAGTTCTTGTCTCCGCCTGAAACACGGATGAAACAAATAGATGCAAAAACAAAAATGTTTCTCGTTGCAGTCGAGGTCACTCTGGTTGATTTCCTGAAAATGGTTTCATAAGCAAACATTTAGTTGAATTTTTTTAGAATCGATGGGCTCAGATATTGACAGTAATTTAATGCCCATGCCATTTTTTTTTCTTTTGGTTATTTTGAGTGAATGCGATCTCCCTGATTCTCATTTCTTAAAAAAAAAAAACTGCAAATAGCCTCAAATTAAAGCAAAGGCAGCTACACACATGCTCACACAGCAACGACTCAACCTTATGGCGAACACTAAGCTCTGCCTTCCAGCATCAATGACAAATTCCTCCTTCCAGCATTATTTGCTCTTCATACCAGATATTCAGGCTTAAACTCTGGCTTCCATCCATATTGTAATCTCCTCATTTCAACCTCGGAGTCAAAGTGGCAGCATTATGCGGAGGAGCAGATGCAGTCGGCTGCTTTGAACTAGATGCCAAACGCTGTATGATGTGTGAGTCACTGAGCCACCAACCTGTACAGATCAGAGGGCGTTTTCTGATGAGCTGCAAACCGATGGCGTGTGACGTGTGACACAGTTATCAAGTGTGAAACTTGATTAAAGACACCACCAGAGACATGCACATAACTGTCTTGTTTTGGCTTTTTCTGGCCCTTGTTGGATCATTTCACGGCAAAGCACCAAAGTTCATGTGCGTGTGCCGCCATATGAGCGACATGCTGTTCTGATGCGAAATGCTGTGGGATGTAAAGCGGCCTGAAGTCACCAGATGGAGCATGATTTCCCCAAGGGCATCCTCCTGTCTCTCGGTTAAAAACGTCCTGCAGGCGAACACAGAGAACACATATGGATGTACAGCTCTTACGTAGCCGCGGGGTGTCATCCTGTCAAAGATGCAAATATGAGCCGAGGGGGGGGGGGCACAACGGAGAGCAGTGAAAGTCAAGAGGAGACCCGTGAAGTCAGAGATACAGAGAGATGTGAGAGGATGAGGACGCTCAGGAGAAACAGGAATCCGATGCTCGGTCCTCTCCCCTCTGTGCACACTTCATTCATCAAATCATTAGGTCACTGTCAATACATCTCTGAATTCACCTGCTGGGGTCATGGCCCCGCATTCAAATCTGAGATGAAAAAGTCCTGCTCAGGGAATTTAAAGCAGTTTATGTGTCTGTGAGGAGAGTGAAAGGTGGAGCGGAGCAGCTGGAATCTCTTCAATCAGTCTGACGGACTCTGACTGAGCCGAGTGACCTAAACAGGACATGGCAGCGAGCGCCTGGGGACGGTCGCTCTCCAACCTGCTCGCCGAGGACGCTCGAGTCACCGAACAGCCTTTTTCATACAGTCGCTGCCATCGAGTGAAACCTCGGCCTCAGAGCACCTTTTTACTCCCAAGTGTGGTTTTGTCTGTAATTCGCTCCTGCTCCTTTCTTCTATCCCGCACACATTCTTGTCCACTTGTTTGTTTTCGGATTGGCAGATGACCATTATATTGCATCATTAGCCGTGCGGCTCCTCGCCAGTTTGCCATCGCTTCCTGCTTTTGTTTAATTCTGGCAAATATTGACTGTGGGGAAAGCGTTCGGAGCCTGACTCTCGTTTCCAATATCAAAAGGCCAATAAAGAATAACACCGCTGTTTACTGTGGCAGGGCTCTGGGAGAGGCAGCTGCTTGGAGGGAGGGCGCTGTGAAAAAAGCTCTGGATGCACCTGTTACCAGAGAAGACAGATTGTTCTACTCAGCTTCACAGGATCCCAGCATCGAACCATCGCTGCTGGTGTTTAAAATTGTGTATTTTCTTGTTTCAGTTTTTCTGTGGTTCGCTCAGGCAGCACACACACTGTTCAATTACGAAAGACCAAACAACACATTGCTTGCACATGTTCCAGCTCCCTGAAGACAAGAGAGGGATTAAGTAGCAGCTCCATAAACTGCACTGCTCTGGTCAAATACTGCGGAGCTGCCGTTAATCTCTCAGCTGTGACTTGTTGTTGGATCTGTGACGGGCGGCCCACCTCACGTCTAAAACACACTCACTCACTAATACAGATGTTCTAATGCTCTCACCTAAAACCCTGCGCTTGCGCTCAAAAATCCCCTCATTGTGTTTCCTGCGCTCCAGCTCTTCTCCGCTCTTTCACACTGCCTCTCTGCACGTGTGAAATCTTTGCTCTTGGATTTTGCTTTGGCACTGTTCCCTCAAAATACAAAAGGAAAAGAAACTGCGGTTCCCTTAACTGGACTCCTGCTCCACGAAGGTGCCGTTATTTTTTTCTTCAAGCACGCTGACGTGAGGCCGGTGTAATAACAAAGCCGTGGAGAGCAGGAGTGCACAACCCTGGATAAAGTAAAGCTAAAGCTAAAGCAGGCGCGACGAGGGAGAGACAGTTTCAAGAACACGCTCCTGAATAAAGTACAAAAACACGTATTTTTTGAAGAGTTTATCTGATTGCAGCAAAGAAAATATTCCTTAATCTGAGCAGAATACTGTATTTAAATGTATTTCAGTATTCACAGAGCAGCGCGAGTATTAAACTAAGCAGGTTTTTATTTTATTCCCTCTTCTCCTGCTCTGTCAGCTGCAGTGACTGAGCGTGTTCTCAACTCTGCAGCTCTTCACTGTCAAACTAATTGGTTGTACGTGTGAATGCAGCCTCATTTGGGGACCTTTTTGTGTGTGTGTGTGTGTGTGTGTGTGTGTGTGTGTGTGTGTGTGTGTGTGTGCAGGTCTGTGTGTGTGTGTGGCTTCGAGCCGTTTGCATTATTACCACCTTTCTTAATATAGCCTGCCAGAGTCATAAGATTATGCAATAATGGCAGCGTGTCCAATCGACGAGGGACAGTGTCGTGCATGATTCTCTCTCAACCGAATTGTTCGAGTGCCGCGGGCGTTGTGCTGCTTCACTCAATTTGATTATGGCTTGATAATTATTAAAATGCCAAACATGATGGTGTGTGAGGAATGTTGTTTTTCTTCTGGTGGAGGTGAGGAGGAAAAAGATTCCTGGCTCCCAGCGAGCTGCAGACGACTCTGGCCTCTCGTGATCTGAGCGAAACATCGTCATGGACAAAATATAAATGAATGTAACTGGTGGAGTCTTTTCCTAATTAACAGTATCAATATCTGTTTGGAGTCAATTAGATCATAGAGCACCATGTCGTTAAGGGCGTAGATACTGTGTGATTGACAGCTTCTGCTGTCCAATTGTTTGAGGTGTCGGGAGTTGTCAGGCTCCGCCCATCGCTCCTCCAAGATGGTGTTGCACAAAATGTGAAACTCGATGCTTCAAAAGATAAATCAACGTCTAAGAATACCAGTAAAAGCTTAGACAACTGATAAAAAGTATTTCTTAGAATTATTAAGTCTTTGGTGCTGCAGCCTCACACCTCCCTCTCACTGAAGACGTTGAGGATTAAATGGTTTGAATAGTTTGAGGGTGTTTCTGTGTGAGGGGATGAGTGGAGGGTGAACTCCAACAGAAAAAAAGTTGGGTCAATTTCCTGAGGTAAAGCACAACATGACCTGGATAAGAAAAACTTGTACATGAGAACATCCAGCTGCTCCTGGACGATAACCTCTGTGCAGAGTTCTGAGGTGAACGTGACCCCACGCTGGTTAACAACCGTGTGTGTGTGTGGAGATATTTATATATATCTATAAATAAATATTAATGGTGTGTAAACGACAAATATCTGGATGTTTTGCTCACAATCTGTTTTTTGCATCATTGCTTCAATCGTGTTGTTACTATATTGTTTCTTGTTGTTTCCCTGCTTCTCTTGTCAGGTTGTTCATGTTAAACACTGAAGAGCAAGAAACTGATTTTCATCATGTGCACGATGTGAGGAACACATGTTTGTTTGTGCTGCGTCAACTCTGAATGAAGTAACGTTTGCACTTACATGTGCATTATACATGAAAACATTCAGACTGCAGCTTCTCTTTTTCATCACACATATCATATATTCATGCGTGGTTAAGGGGTGTGTGTGTGTGTGCGTGTGTGTGTGCGTGCGCACATTAAGCTGGAAGAAGATCTTTCTGGTCACCCAGCTACATCGATCTATCTTCACTTTCTGTTTTTTAATGCAAATAAACTATTACTATGAATGAATATCTTAAATTAGCATTTTAATAATAAGCTTCAAAACTGTGAAATGTCTTTTCTAAAAATATTCCGTTTTTCCAGGTTTGATTTTTCTCACAGTAAAACTTTGATATAACTTTTAAATGTGCAATCAGGTGAACAAGAGAAGGAACCTGACACCTTCTGTTCAAAGAATTTAAATCTTTTTCTTATTATGGTTTCTCACTTTTATTCTGGATATGAGTAGAACATAAAAGAATAAGAACAGAACTTAATAACTGAGCACTTTTCAACACAGAACAAAGAGCTGCACAAAATAAGACAACAAGGGTTTGAATACAAGTCCATCAATTATAATGGTAATAATAGAGATAAAAGAACAATAGTAACTTTGAAGAAAATTCAGGAATATGCCTTCTGGAAAAAATAAGATCACAAGCTGGGAGAGGGGTCGAAAAGATCTGAGATGGAGCCTGAGGCCTTAAAAAAAATCAATAGAATTTTTAATTAATCTTAAAACTGACTGGGAACCAATGTTCTGTCAGTAAAAGTGAAAAACTTTACTACACACAATTGTGTTTTGTGCCTCCTCGTTTTGTTGTTAGATTTATTTTGTCTCCACGCTTGTTTCACAGAGTCTCTCTGCTTCGTCCATTCCTTCCTAGTGATGACATCATTTATTGATATGCTGTCAAACTACAGTCAAACTAATTTTATCCAACCTTGATGCATCAAACTCTCAAACTTCTGTAGCTGCAGTTTGAAAGTTTGGCTGATTATAGAAATAATAAATCCTTCAGTGTTGCTGTTACCGCTGCCGCTGCTCACATTGATTACACGCATTTCACCGCTCGACACAATCAAACGGTCCGGCAGAGCGCTCGACGTGCAGCGAAGAAAAACACTCAAGCGTTTCACGGCTAAACCAGTGAGATGGTGAAAGTTGAAGTGCTTCAGACATAATAACACACACAGAGTCATGCACCGCTCGCACATTGTAGTCGAGCTTTCAGACATCACATGAAATGAAAGCGGATTAGACGTCATCCAGAGACTTCTGGGAACTTTCCGTGCAGCCTTTAGCCTTTAGCTTCTTTGTTGTAGAGAATCGTAAAGAGAAAAAGCGGAACACAGGGTGACGGGCGGGAGACGGATGGAGCAGACACTGCTAGCCTTTGCGGAGCAGACTGATGGCCTAGACAAACCAGTGTACGCCGAGATGACAGATAGGTCTGGATGGCAACATGAAATATTTAGCATCAGTAAATGGAGGAGGAGGCGGTAGGTAGTGTTCCGTCATGTCAGGACTGTCTTTACTGTTTTCATTTGCATGCATTAATACTGAGGTCTGTTCTTTCACTGGAACATTCGTCTCCTTGTTCCTCTTTTGTTTCCTCGACATCTTGGCCTTGTGGTTCACCTGTCGGAGCAGCGAGCGTCAGGTCCTGATGGATGTGACCGACACGTTCTACTACGAGAGTCTCACACAGGCAGCAGCACTGGGTTTCATGTTCTCTGTGGGTTTTTACTGCAGCCCGACCGATACTGATATTTAAACCAATGCTTAGATATGTAAAAAAAAAAAAAAAATTCAGTGTGTGTGTGTCTCTCTACTGTTGCTCGGGGCTGCTGAAGCTCAGATAAACGATTTATCAGGTCTGAAATGAGCATCAAATATCAATCTCTCAAGTGTTGACACACACACACACACACACACACATACACACTCCTGTCCACTTGGCTATTTATACGTCTGTCTGTCCGTTTCTCCCTTTATGATCATTATTAAAGTCCCGTCTGCCTCTCTGTCCGTCCATCTGTTTATCTATTCATCTGCCAGTCCGTCCATCCGTCCAAACCGTCTCTCTGTTTACCCACCTGTCTGTCCATCTGTCTGTCTCTAATTATTATATCTGTCTGTCCTACAGTCAGAACGTTACACGGGAACCTTGAGAGTCCATGTGTCTCATTAACACGTGTGATGTCATGTCATTGCTCCACACGGTCTCTGTCTTACATGACATCTAATTAGGGGATTTTCAAAGGTCTGTGCACAAACAGCGAATCATTTAGCAAATCGTTAGAGGTAGAGCTGCGGCGGTAAGTCCGCTGATCAATAAAGAATCAATCAGAACATACTTTGTCAAATCATTGATGACATTTGTTTTTCACTGGCGTCTCAAATGTGAGGATAAACTGAATCTTCATCATTTTATGGACAAACAGATGAATCTATTAATTTAAAAAAAAAGCAGATTAGTGGATAATTAAAATAGTGGCAGCTGTAATACAAATCCTGGGATTAAAGGTGTGACTGCAATGTTCCTCCAATTTTCTTAAACGTAACCAAAAATATTCATTTATCACTCACACCTCGAGGGAAAATATGATGTTATTCTTATCGTTCTATTATTATTATTATGCTTTTAATAGATTCTTCACCTTCTCCACTGTGCTGCTCATCAAAACCAACTGTCTGTCCAACTCCAGTTGATTTTCTTCTGAACTTGAATTGTTTTTGCAAAAGAATAATAAACTAAATAAAAAAGTTTTTCACAAAGGAAAGAAAAGACACAACTCTCTCTCAGTCTCTCTCTATTCACCAGAATAAATATTACAACATTTTTTACCGGATTTAAAAAATAAATAAATAAATAAAAAGGAATTTGTTGTGTCAGGTGGCCAGTGCACGGAGGTTTGAATCTCATCTGTACATTTTTTACACTAAAACACAACAAGGACGCAGCTGCACAAGTGATGCATGAACAAAAAGCTGCTTCATCATCATCATGTTCCCTCAACACAGAATCAAGAGCAGAAAGTCATCACATGTGTAAATGTTGGTCATGAGACACATGCACTGTTGAACCTACAATTACACTGCACCCTCTTCAGTAAGCAGGCAATTCAACCATGAGCCATGCAACACACACACACACACACACACACACACACACACACACACACACCTACACACACACACACCTACACACCTTCCTGTGTTAGTTAAGCCAGACAGAAACTGAGCACCATTGAAAATCTGTCGACTTTCTCCCTCTCGGAGCTGGAAACAGTTGGTTGTAGGAATTTTCTCGATCAATGGGCAGAGTAATGAACAAACCTTATGGAGCGCTAATGATCCAGTGGATCAATACGAAAGTACACATCTGGAGTCACCGTGGCAAAATACGATGGATGCTCTTAATACGAGACGCACACAGTGTTACAGATCTCTGAAAATACACAAACACGCAGGGAATATTTCCTCCTCTTGACCTGGGCCGGACCAACGTCCATCAAAACTCAGAAGTTTATTATGAACAACATGAAACACAAAGATTTCCCTGCAGTGACGGAGTCTCTGAGTTTGTGTGACGCGGTCTAGAGAATGGCTGAGTCCATAAATTCCCCACCTGTCCCTCAAAACACCGAGATACTCAGTTCAGACTCATGAGAAACTGAAAACATTTGCATGTTACTATATTATTTTGTTTTTCAGTGAGCGAGAAGGACCAGAAGTATTTTTTGAGATTTCTAACGAGGTGTCAACCCCGTGATTATGCAGTATTTTTAACATATTAACAAACTCATATGTAGAATAATTGATAACTGTCTCTTCCGACATCGAATTGTCCAGTACATCAAAATGAATAGTGTAAAGACAAATGTAGCCGGTGCTGAATAAGTTCCGTCGTAGAGGAAACACACACCGACCGTCCGGATACTTTGTTGACGTGTCGGGTGTTGGGATAATTGCAGGTCATATGTTTATGATTTATTAAGAACAGAACATGTTGTCGTCCTTCAGAGAAACTTTCCTTCTTTAGGAACATCTTCACGACTCAGTTTAGTTATGCTTCTGTACACATGTCACACTTTACTGTCCACAACAATAGTTCACTGTCTGTGTGTGAGATAGCTGTGACCTCACTGAATCGGTAGAAAGTCCTAACAAAGAGCATCTGTGTCTCGTGATCAGTTGTTTTGTCTTCGTGGGACAGAGGATTCAAATGCATTTTTAGCTTCAAAGAATATATCCCAGCTCTCACGTCTCAAAATTGCAGTTCTTCTCTGGTAATATCTTATTATATTTTATGATCTTAGTATTTAATAAATTAATTTAACCTTTAACTCCTGGCCGAGGAACCTGGGACAACTACTCCCAAATCAGTTACTGGCACCGGTAAGTTCCCATCGAGGCAAAGAGCCGTGAAAACAATAACAGTCTCCTTCTTTCTGTACGAAAAACACAATCCTACTCTGCACTAAGATCTAGTTCTGTTTGTTTCAGGCTAAAGCACAATCTTCCACTGGAGCGATTTGAAAAAGAAACTAAACTTGACCTCATTAAACTCATAAAACAGAGGACGCACCCAGCGTCTCCTGTGATCCTGCCTCATCTGCTCCCCAGAGGTCCCCATGATGCAGCTCTTGACGCTGACACTTTGACACAGGTCTTATTCGTCTTTTCTTACCAAAGCTGTCAAAGTCGCCCAGCTGATGAAATGAAGGACAAAAAGCTCTGAGTTCCTTCTGCCGAATGAAAGGAAAGATGTTCTTATGTCGTCGTTATCCAGAGTGTGGTTCTCTCAATGCGGAGACAGACGGAGGAGAAGCTTTAGTCATAAAATCCTCTAAGAACCTGTATCGTAATCAGCTTTTTGTCATGAGCCATATGGAGCTAATGAATTATAAATCCTGGCAACGTCAGAAATGTTACCAGATACCAGAATAAGCAAGATTTGTTGATCATATTCTGTCAATAAAGATAGAAGTTGCATCTCAGCTTATGCTCACTATCCAGAAATTACAAATCTTCTGTGGAGAAGTGATGGCGAACTGGAGATAGAGTCAGAAACAATAGAACGTCAGTAGAGTGCAAACTGTACATGCATCAGTGTGATAGGAACGACCTCAATTGACAGAAATCCTCTTTGAGAAACTTTTTTTTTTTGTCCATGTCCTATCTGCTAACATGGAGGAGGTGGCGTTAATGACCTACAGTGCAGCCAGCTGCCTGGTGGCAATCGTGATAATTTGGCTTCACTTTTTATATATTTTAAAACCATGTTTTTATGCCGGTGTTAATATTCAGTGTCCCTCATGATGCAGTGATGTGAGAGGAGGAGGAGGACACGCTGATCTTCCTCCTCACTCCGCTGTAAGAAACAAGTTGTTACCTGTTGTGTCGGAGTGAGAAACTTCAGCTGCTGGATCCATTCAGTTAAAAGGCAAAAACTCTGAGCTCGTATTCATTATAAAAAAAGACATCTCAGGGGTCCACAGCACTGCCGGCTCAGTGTATGGAGAGAGAGAGAGAGAGAGAGAGAGGGACTGAAACATAAACCAGGTGGAAGGAGAGCAAACACTGGAAGGTAAAGAATAGAGAATAATAGCGAGACAGAATTAAATGAGAGCTGCAGAGGTGAAATGTTGGGTTTCACGCTCTGTAACGGAGGGAAAGCCGATGTGAAATAAAAATTGCTTTTGATATTGGGCGGCTCATTGTCACCCTCTGGACTAACTACAGGATGGAGGCTGTAAATTGGTCCTGGCAGGAGGCAGAGTTCAGCGCCGACACCATGAGATTTGGGATTTTGTCTGGCTTCATTGACAACAACGCTGCAAACACACACACACACACACACACACAGAGACAGAGTGAAGGTTATTAAAACGCATCAGACAGCTGCCAGGGATGATCCTCTAATGACGGCAGGTGTTCTGCATCATCAGCGGTTTACACCAGAGTCACGAGGAGGAAAACGGCTCCCGCTCCCAGATGTGTTAACACGCAGCGATAATGTAACCGTGACATTTTCTGCAGGAAACACAGGCGGCCCCGAGAAAGTTAATCAGTGTAGCGAACGCACCCGGAGCTCGAAGTCACACAGAGATTATTGGCTAATGGTGAATGTTTGCTCTTTATTTATTATTTGATCTTTACTAGTTCGGTGTCTGTTCTTGTTGTGTTTGTAATGTTGTGTTCAAACTTTGTGTTCATCCTACCTGGTTTATCTGCACTGACTCTGTTGTGCAACTGAATTGTCTTTATTACTATTCATGTATGTGGTTTATATACATGTTTGTTTGAGTTGCTGAACTGCTGTTGCTTCTTGACGTACGCTTTCATGACGATTTCTGGAATTAGATATATTTTATTTACGTACCATTGGGTTTTTCCATCCTCTGCAGTGAAGCCTCAGCTGAAATTCACTTTTAGTAAATATAATATTGGACTCAGCTTCAGGGCCGAAGCAGCGCTGCTCCGTCTCCCAGAGAAAGGCCACATATTTAATGAATGAGGCTCCAGTTCAGACTTTCATCCAGTAATGACAACGTGTGATGCATGAGGATCTGACTGACTGACCTCACCAGGTCTCTGCACGTTTGCTTTCCTCTACCTAATTAGTGCAGCGTGTCACAGTGCAGTAATAACCGGTAAAAAATTCATGGATACGTGTCGGATACTTTGATATATATATAACGACAGACCTGGGCCGTGTGCAGCTCCGCCTGAAACCTTCACACTTTCCTCAGCTGTAACATAAAATGTCGAAGGATGCAATAAAACGTACCGCTGATAGATTTTTAAAGATTTACTCATAAGACTTGAAGTGTAGCTGGTGTGTGGCCCTCATCAAACACAGGCCTCTAACACGACGTCCGGCGCTAACCACTGAACTCCAGCTGTTGTTCCAACACTGGCTGAAGAAGCTGCTGTGGGATGAGTTGTTTATTCAGCCGTTAAACCCGATCGTCCTCGTTCAACAAATGTGAATCTAATTCCTGCAGGAGAGAACGGGTCAGGCTAATTAACAGCCCTGTGTCGATAGTGACTGTGATATTAATGAGGCTGTGAGCTTCTGGGATACTACAGAGCCGGGAGAGGGGGAGGGTTAATGGAAGACAAACCTGGAGGGAACTTTTAGCGGCCGGCAAGGGAGAATCTCCCGTGACGTCATCTATTGGTTTGTGAGCTGCTGTTTTTAACGTTTCGCCCTGCGCCATCTTTTTGAAATCAGAAGTAACCATATATGGAGGGGCAGGGGGAGGAGCCTGCCTGGAGCTTGAGAACACTACACGCCCTCCTATGGTCTAATTGACATCATTCAGAATGTGAGACATGAACTCATTAATAACATGTTTATCAACTATAGTCATTTTCTCATAGACTTCTATAGGAACATTCAGTGGAGTCGTCCCCTGCTGGTCATTGGACGGAATGCAAGTTTCAGCCACTCACGTATTTCTGACCCGGGAGTCTCCAACATATACAGAAAAACATGACAAACGACAACACATCCAGGATTTGAACATTTCGAAGACGCAGTTATTTGCCTGGAGTGTCAGAGCAGCAGGTGCAGCTTACGTTTTAATCCCAGCTGACGAAGGACGACGTGCAGAGACAAACGCGTGTCACTGCAAGTGGGATAATACTCCGAGAGAAGAGGGGGAAGATGATGTAAGGATGCGAGAGAACGACATAAATGTTAAATATGATGTGAATACCTTGGAGCAACAGGAGCCACGCGGGGGGACGAGCCAAGATAGACGTTGGTGGGGGGGGGGTGCTTTGAAGCTGATCCAAACTGAAGTCTGTGTGTGTGTGTGTGTGTGTGTGTGCGAAGATGACGTTCGACGACCACGAGGCTCGTGCACTGCTGTGCTGTGTGTCACCCACACACATAGTGAGAACAGTTGGGGCTCCTCTTCCCTTCTCCCCCTCTCTCCTCCTTCATCCCACTCCATCACCTCCTCACCCTCCCCTTCGTTATTATCACTCCTCAGCCTTCTGCTCCTCATTCTGCCCCGTGTCCCTCCCCCTCGGTTCCTTTTGTGTGGAGCAGCGGTGGCGTATCTCTGAGCTCTCGGGGGGGGGGGGGGGCACCACTGCAGGAACACCCATGAATCTTCCTCTGTGTGTGTGTGTGTGTGTGTGCGTGTGTGTGTGTGTGTGTGTGTGTGTGTGTGTGTGTGTGTGTCCCTCCTGTCTAAATATTTTGAAGAGAATGGAAATAGTGACTAAATGACGGGATACTTGGCTAATGGAAACCTTCATTGAGTCCTAATAATGTCATGCACCTGCTTCTCATTCTAATTGTTCGGATCCAGCAGCTTATGCAACGTTTTTCACCATAAAGATCAAAAATAACTAAACGTGAGAGGTCCAATAGTCCAGTAGTCTATTAAAATCAATCAATCTGCACCAGATTACACACACTCATTAACATCAGTCCCCTGAAGTGAAGCTAAATGCCTGGATCCGCCCTCTGATCTGGATGTTCTCACATCGTTCCACCAAGTTTCATGTTAATCCCACCTGTTGATTTCGCGTAATCCTCCTAACAAATAAACTTCAGTGGGGACGCTTCATGTCACATACTGTAAGTGTCCTGCAATGAAATATTACTTCGGAGAAATGGCAACGTTTCTCTCTGAACTTTGAACTGATGGATTCGAGAATATTGATCTGGAATTAGTTGATTGAAACACACACTGACTCTGTTCTTGCGCAGCATTTATCAAACATTTGGAAATGGAAACACACACACACACACACAGTCTGTCATGTGTGTTTCCTCACCATGGTGACGATGACAGATGTGTGCACGCCCACACACGTTCACATTGTCACAGTGGAAGCGATGACCTGTACCTTTAAGACGCACTGTGTTTTCTAGATAGACAAGAGAAGAGACATCAACACAGCGAACGTCTCGTATTCTGTGATTTCACAAACTGCTCTCAACACATCTGTAACATGTGGCCTGTGACATGTTTCCTCCATGTATGATGATATATTTTAGTCGTGCAACTAAAGGACAGCGTGGCTTTTAGTTCTTGACAGTCGTCGAGCGTGGAGATCCTGATGTGGATCATTAATTCTCTTTTTAGTTGTTGTTACCTGACATCAAATAATACTAATGCAGTGTACAGGTGTACTGACATGGTTGTACGACACTGTAGCTCAGACTAGAGGCTGTGACAGGAGCAGAGCAACAATAATGTAACCATGGGAACAAACCACCAGGGAAATAAATATACTGTGTGTGTGTTTGTAACTGAGGACGATTCGTTCCTCACTTTCATTTTAAAGTAAAATAAGAAAGAAGTATCAGTGTCCGATCAGAATTGTTCTTACTCACAAAGGGAAAACAGAGTCAGGCCTTGGTTTTCTCTTTTTGCTGCTGCTGCTGTATATTTTGCTCTAATCTCACTGTTGTTGTCTGATTAAAATCTTCATTATTATCAGCTAGTTTTACTAAAGAGAGAATTTCCTTCAATAACTTTTACTTTGATTTTGACAAGAATCATTTTTCTGCCTCGGCTTCAGTAAAAATTAAGTCAATAATAATAATAATAATACACTGGCTCTACTTCTGTCTTCAGCCTGTAGTGGAAGCATGTTTTTATTGCGGGCCACTCATGTATCGACTGCAACTCTATGTGGCAGAAATGTAGAAAGATAATCTTTCTTGAGACGCTCACTCTCCTTTGAATGTTTCGTCAGCAAGAGAGAACACAGCTCCAGCTCAGCCTGAGAGAAAGATCTCCTGCAGAGAACCACACCATTTCAAACCTGTGATGTTCGATTGTGGCGGATTCACTCTGATCCTGGTTTGGAACGTTCACATCTTATGAACCTGAAGTCTGTGGCAGAACCTTTTGTTTTCCTGTTCTCTTTTGCTGCTGCTCTGTATTTTACCCTTTTTTTTTGTCTGGTTAAATTTCCCCCTTTTCTCTTCAGATTAAAAAACAACACCAGCACATTTTCACATCAAAAGGGAATTTTAACATCTGTGAGGTTTAAAACTGGGACGTGTCACTAACAACAGGAGAGAACAGTGAATGACTGAATGTGTATTTAAGTGTGTTAGTAATCTTGATCGCCTCCTGTTGGCTGGTTTCTGTGTGGGACATGGACCAAAGTAAAATGTCAAAGTATAATGGCATCCATTTTTATTTACAGTCACAGAACAGACGGTGCAGAATGAAAGAGATGTGATGATGGTTGATAAATTGTGTGTGATTAACAGTGTAAAGATATTTTAGCGTCTGTGAGTTCACTGGGTTTCTGATCTGAAGTGGTTTTGTTTTGTGCTTTGAGAAACTTTTGAATTCTACGAGACATATTGAGCTTCTGGGCCCGATTCTACCTGATCCTCCGTTTCTCCTGGTTCTGTTATAACGTGTTACAGATTGTTGTGGGTGGATGGTGTTGCATGGTGTGAAATTATTTTGAAATAGGCATACATGTGTGTGTGTCTGTCTGTCTGTGTGTGTGTGTGTTTTTGTGTGTGTGTGTTTATCCAAAGCTTCTGAAGGGGTTTGTATGGAGACGATCTCCACTGGGAGCTGGTGGATGACGTAAGCTGGTCGATAACACCCTCTTCCCACTGGTGGGAACTTTGCTTTGGATAATTTCAGAGCAAGAACCTGTTGACATCTTTCCTTTAACAAACGAAATGAGAATGGACTGTGTTTATCTTTTTCAAGAGTTGATTTGAAGATATGATATGTGAAATCCAAACGTAGAGAAATCCAGTTTCAGGATGTTTTTATTTTGTTACATCCTGTTCACCAGTGGCTTTGTCCGTCTCTGCTTTAACTTCTAATGATGTCTGATGAATTAGCTGTAAATTATTAAAGCGTCACCTGACTTGGTTTATGTATTTACATAATTTTCCTCAATAAGTATTATGACAAGCAAATTATGGTGTATGCATAATTTATTGAGAGAGTTGATGAGTCGCTTTATAATAGCTGTTTTCAATCTATAAATATATTAACCATTTATTATTCAGTGAAGAGAAGCTGTGTTACTTACAGTGACTCCACTGCAGACTCCTCTATATTCAAAACAGCTCCTGTAATCTGAATATTACCAAAACACTTTCATCTGCTTCGCTTCTTCAGGGACTGAGATTTGACCGAAGCGAATGAGAGAAGAGAAGAAATTGCTTTGAAGCATTTTGACCGCGAACGTGTTTGCTGAAATTGAACCTTTTTCCTGACTGGACCTCTGAGACACAGATGAGGGACGGAAGTGGGACGATGCGGGAAGACGAAGGTTGTTCGAGGCCAGATTCTCCAGACCCCGCCTCCTCAGAAAAAGGCTCAGAACTCAAAAGCACACTTTAATGTGATGGTTCAAATAATTTGTGTTTACTGTCTTACGAATTACAAATGTAGTCGTGGAGTTCCACAAGGTCTTGTACTAGTACCGGTACTTTTCACTGTATAAATGCTTCCTCAATGCAATAGTGATGCAGTGGTTTGTGCTGTGGCGTCACAGAGAGAAGGTTCTTTATTTGAATCCCAGTTCGGCTGGGGCCTTCCTGTGCGAAGTGTGCATGTTCCTTGCACGATCTCTCCCATAGAGCAACAGCCGCAGCTCTGATCCTTGTCAATCTTCAAAATACACAACTTTACCTTTTCGGTTTTTTCCTGCACCAGACCGACAGACGTCTCTTTAATCCACTTTACCAGAAGCACGAGGGAGATGTTTGCCTTCGAGGCTTTTCTGCCACAAATCCCCACAATCTTTATGTTTACTGGAAAACCGTCAGTGTTGACAGAATATTTATTAAACATGTTTCAGCTTGTGAACAAAGCTTCATGTCTGTTTGAGAGTCAGCTCTGCAGATCTGTTCTCATCACTCCATCTTCTTCCATCCCTGTCGACGAAGAATCATTTTTCTTTCACTCCCTTAGGTGCATCATCTCTGTGGGCGTGGGAGCACTCATCCTGGTGTATTCCCTCTACGACGGATGCATTGGTGTTTCAGTGGTTGGCACCTTTGGTCTGAGTATCTTAACCCAAAAAGTAGGTTTCCACAGCAACAAGTGAGTGGAGCAGAAATAAGGAAAGCAGCGCAGAGGGAAGGATTTATCAGATGCAAAGGAGACTCAGGGCTCCTTTGCATCCAATGACATTATAATTATAATATAGTAAAATAAACATCTAGCTGCTCCACAGCAGAGTCAACTTTTCTCGCTTATTCATACTGTAAAATAAATATGAAGCTGAAAAGCTACAAACCTTTACTTTGATAAATGTAGATTTATTAGATTCAGTTTGTCTTTATTCCTGTTTGCTTCACCAACTTGTCCCACTCGTAGACAGCTAGCTTGTTAACTTTGTCACCAGCATGCAATGAATCCTGGGATAGGTGAGCGTGAGGAGAGGAGAAGGACGCATTTGATGGAGGTTTTGAAATTGGACGCCTCTTTGCGCTGCTGTGACAGAATCAGTTTTGCTCTCAACTCTCCCCTGTGGATTTGCAGTGATAAATATCTATAATTTGTTTTCAGTTACCTTCACCGAGACTCCATTCATGACAGGTTAAGGAAAATCAGAAGTGGCACATGTGTCGTACCTGCAGCTCAATGCGCCTCCGAGCCGTTTCCAGAATTCAGTCACATTCATCGATTTGCCGTCTTTTCAGAAGCTGCTGGTTTGGTTCGTTTAACCGACTTTCTGGTGGAGCACCTCCGTGTCCTTCACCATGTTACACCAACTGTCCATGAAGCCGTGTTTAACCACAGAAATGTCGTCTTTGCTTGATTCTGATGCTGTAGATTGTTATTTAGTGTGGTTGATGGTACTTCATGGCTCGTGTGTGTGTGTGTGTGTTCGTGTGTGTAGGAGTGTGCTACAAGGTTAATGGGTTACTACATAATTTCCATTTTAGCCCCTTTGTTTGCTAACCCCCTCCGTCCTGAACTGAGTGGATCAGAGGTCCCTGCTGACCTCATGTCACGAGCACAAAGGTGCAAGTCCACGCTACAGTGAGTTTCATGTCCTCAAGGGCATTCTGGGAGCTGTGGGTCACACAAAGAAACGGTGGTAAAAGAAATTACTATTGATCTACTACTGCTTTCTGCAGGTGTGGCAGCAGAGTGTAGGCCACGCATAATGACATGAAGCATTGGGATTCATTATGTTTGCTCGTATGCATCCGCCAAGGCCAGCAGGGTTTTTCCATTGATTTGCAAAACTCGCTATCATAACCAGGAGGTGATGAAAGAACGGGAAAATGTGCCCGATGCACTCGAGGGACACTTGCAGCACGCTTCACCTCCACTGCCACGACTCTCCGCCTCTTCGTCCATCCACTGTGACAAATGCACGAGTCCCAAAGTGGCCACAGCGCCATTAACAAAAAGACACAATAAATGTTGTGGCCATTACACTGAAATTGTTTGAAATATCAAATGTTCAAACTGTCTCCCGATACCTAAATGTTCTCCTGTTACCCTCTAATCTTGCAGCCATCAGCCAGAGTCCTTCGCCCTCAGGGGACACATCAGAATTATGTTCCTCTCCTCTCCCGGTGAACGATTAACTTTAGAATTAAATAGAATAGACTGTAGGCTGTACCTTTCTATTTAATACTTATTTATTTCCAGTTTAACAGATATCTAACAGCTTAAAAGAGGTGCACTTAAATGTGGTTTTTTTTTAGCTGTAAACTCAATTACATGACTGTTGATGAAATACATCAATGCTGGTTTTAAAATCACTTTTTTACATTTACAAAACATTTGCATTTATAGGTCAAACACGGCTCACAGGGGCCAATTCAACCGTTTAGTCTCTACAGCAGGATATTTCTTTATTTTTATAATATGCCGCTTTAGATAAACTGCATCGTGAATTCTACTCTATTCCACCATCTTGTTTCTCCTTCTATAGATTTCTACTTTACCTGAAGTGATCAAGGAGAGTGACAGTTTGTGGGGGTGCTCAAAGGCTCAGTCCTCGGCGTTTGACGGGGAATCGACCCCGTGGTTGAAGAAGAAGCTGCTTCTTTCAGTCACCCTGATGAAGCAATTAAGGCCTGTTGTTATCTCTGGTTTCTAATTTCCTCCAACAGATGAAGAATAAGAGTCTTATGAGCCCATTTGGCTGAAAAGCCCATCGCAGACGGTTCTGTGTGAACGAATCATCCTGAAGAGATTCGATGCTTCTTCACCCTCTGACACCATGTGACAGCTTCACCTGCTGCCCTGTGCTGTACTGTGCATCTCCAGTTATGTCATTGCAAACTGAATCTGAAAAGGTTTCCTCCAAACGATGTCTACAGGCTTTGAGGAGCGTTCTTTCATTCAGTGTCAGAAGTCTTGATCAGTCACCAGACCATCGACATGTATTCAAACACACGTCTAACTGAATGTTCTCTCAGCTGCCACAGCTGCGATGCTCGTGTATCACAGCAGCAACAAACATGACATTTGTTCCGTCCCTAACATTTGCACTCGTTAAAACCGTGTCGAGCTCAAAACCTACTTTGCAGTTTCTAATCAGCAGCGCACAGAACAATGTCCATTAGCGGGAAGGTATAAACTCTCAAACAAGCGTTTCTGCTCCTCGTGCGCAACTTCACTTCCACAAGATGAGATAGTAAAAATGCAAATTTTCAGATTACCTGGTGACAGAACAAGAAAAAGTCCCCAGAAGTGAAAAGTTCACTTCTGTTTGAGCTTTGATCTCTTTACCAGTAGAGTTGTCTGATAATATTTGAGGTATATTTCTCAACCACAGTCAACTGAGGCCGAGCAAATCCACACGACAGGCTGCAGAACAGAGATTTCTGAGTTTGATTCTGTGTTTCAAACCATATTTCCCTTTCTTTTTAATATCAGCAGTTTACACAGAGGTTCCTCTCATTGACTCTCCTGCAATGAAATGTAAGGATTCACATAAGAAGAGCAGAGTTTGATCAGCACCTGTCTGATTCAATCAGCAAATTATGAGCTGCAGGAAACGTTGGATTTACTGGAGGCCGATTGAAGTGGATTGTAAAATACCCAATGTGAACGATTCCAACAACCAACCACGAAACGGCTGAAATTGAATAACGTCCAGCGGCTGGAGCGGTGGGTTGTGTGTTCTCAGCCAGTGAGTATGAGTCAGTAACAAGAGCAGCAGAACATACGTTTAATTATGTCTTCGGATGATTGATTTTCATAATTCAACTAGATGCACAAATTATAAAAACTGAATACTGCTACATGGTGAAGTCAGTTTTTATTTAAACCTCCAACGACGCTCGTTGGACCAGGGTTTTCCATCACGGCCTCCGGAGCTGCTTCTTGTGCTGCGGCTCTGATGAGCCTCCGCTGCTCCGCCACACCTCATGGTCTCCAGCAGGAGAGTGGGTTGCGCTTGTGCCTCTCTCAGCAGAATTTAATGTGTATATCTGTCATTTAGTACAGTCGCTCCCAGGAGCAAAACACAGCTCGCTCCCAGCACTCTTTCTCCATTTGGCTTATTCTCGTCGTGTCTTCCTCTTCCTCCACATTTCACTGCCTTTTGTTATGTCCTGATCTCTCCTCCTCTGTGTGCCCCCACCAATAGAATTTCTTCTTTCCATTTGCTGCATCCTCATTTTGGTCTAAGTGTTCCTCCCTGATTGCTTTCATTCCCCTACACCTCTTATTTTCCTCCAGATTCTCCCTCACCCCCTCTCTGCTCAGGATCATTATCCTGCTGGAGTCCCCTCTTTGTTTTTCCAAGAATCTTTTCCATCAGACGGATTTCACTCTCCTCTCTGCTGGTGCCGCCGTCTTTGTTAGATGCCTGGTAGCTGCCTGCAGCTCCACGCATACATTCAGAGGTCATGCATCAGTATTCATCCCCATGACCGGCACGCTTGTCCATTAACACTGTGCACCTACTTCAACACTGATGTAGGAGGCTGTAACTTGCAAATGAGATCAAATAGTGAAATGTACTGTGGATGGTGTGGCGCGTTCTTAGACGTATTGGGTCTGTGCAGCGGCTGGATTTACTCTGCAGGCTGTAATAATTACAGATGGTCGACACCTCCAAGCCCCATCCTGAAATGATATCCCAAAATATCCCAGATACAGACGCTGCCATCCTGCGTCTAAAACTTGATTTGGGGCCTATGCAGCAGCGATCGAGGGGTGGAGCCCCCTGACTTTTAACTTACGAGAACAATCTGAAGAATCACAGAAAAAACATCTTTGAGAAAAAATGTATTTGACTTTTTGTCAACGAGGGGCACAGATTTGATTTTGAAATCTTCATTACTGACTCCCTGACATCCTCTGACCAGAACTCTGTTCCCATCATATTTAAGTCGGCCAGAGAGCGGCCACGTTTTTCTGCTGTCAGTCAGTGGAGCTCCACGGATCTCCTGGCTGCTCCCACTTGAGAGTCTGGAAACGTTGTGTGCAAAACAAGCTCCGAGGCCAAATATCTGAGATGCTCTCCAAAGGAAACTGATTGAGCCGTTATTGCATCATCAAAGTGAGCTCACTCACCGTCTTGATGTCTGTTTTCTCTTTGAGCAACAAACCTCCGATCTGAGCTGCTCTCGCTTCCCGTTAAGTTTTTAATCCACCTGTTTTTATGAGCATTTTCTATTTCTATTCGCAAACAGACTTGTAAAGTAAATCCTGACGTGCACGTGACTTAAAGGTCACGCTGCAATTAAATGATTTTTTTTTTTTTAGCTGTGAACTAATCTATTGTTAACTGTTCTTTTTCATTTCAATTAACCACCTCCTCATGTTTTGTTGTGGATAAATGTGCGTATCCGTCTTCTCTGATTCCTCCGGGTGAAGAGCATCGACAAGAGCAGGACAAAGACAAACCTCCGTCTTCTCCACCTGCTCCGTCCTGATGGGATGTGTCATTCAGCTCCAACAGTCCCCGTTCATACGTCCCATCACTTGTCGAGTGAGGACAAATGATTTAAAATGGAGGAAGAGCACTAGATTATATAGTGGATTGCAGTTATCAGCCTCGCAGTGTGTATTTTCTTTCTGATTGTGTTGTGATGGTGTCTGTTCAGCTTATGGAATCTCTGCTCTGCCGCTTGATGCATTGATCAGTTTGACAACCGAGCTTTTCACAGAAGAACGTCGATTTCCCCCGAATAGATTTTTTGTGCAGTTCATTCAACATGAGACATTTCTTATCTATTGATTGTGAGCACAGCAGGGATCCACTCCAAGGTAATCTTCAGTTTCTTTTCCCTCTTACTATCGTCCTCACTTTCGTAATCGATTATAAAAATATTCCATCAGCAACATATCATAACTGGACCTCCCCTATAAGCTTAGAGTTTTTTGTTTTGTTGATTCTGCTCAGGATGTTCGAGGCTCAAAGAATTTAGATGTTGACTTTATCTCGCTGCTTTGTTTTTTTATGCTGTATTAGAAAAACATAATGAACAATAAACACACTGAACTGAAATGCACTTGCCGTGAATATATATGGCTGAGTGCATATTGTGCCACTTAAGCGAATCATTTACTGCTGGGAAGATGGACATTGAATAAAAGTTAAGTATTTTATTAGAAAGGTTGATTTCACGCAGCTGTTCACACATTTGCAGTTAAACATCTGTCATCTGGCCACAATTTATCACCTGCAAAAGTAAAACGACCTCTCGGATCGAACTAGTCGTGCAGTTTAAATGGCCTCAGTTTTAATTATTTCTTACAATAGGAGGAAAGAAAATGACTACATGAAGATTTCAGAGACAGACAAATCGCTCATTGGTATTAAAAGAGTTTTGTTTCACAGAACAGCAGCGTCACGTCGTTGAGCCGTTTCATCTCAGCAATTACCGGTTGAGTTTGTAAATAACGGCTCTAGATGCATTAATATGTATCAAGGGCCCGGTTCCGAAGCAGAGAGTAGAACAACTCACGGACAGAGTCTTGTTTCAGCAGGTCCGACCTCCACGGGACGACGGCGTGATGAATCCTCAGTGAATGACGATGAGGGCGATCTCCATAATGTTCTGCACGGTGCTTTATCACCTGGACGCACATGTGCAGTGGGTTGATGGGAGGCGTTTTATCAGCAAGAGGTTCTCTGAGAAAAATGGACATCTGGAAATTGTCCAGATTAAATAATCATAAAGACACAATGGTTGTGCACAGTACATCTATGGACATGTGTGTTATTAGAGAAGGGTTCAGCTCCGTCGTCTCATAGCCAGAAGGTTCTAGGTTCCGCCCCCCCTCTGTTGAGTTTGCATGTTTTCATCTTTTCTTCGTGCTCTTTCTCTGGCTCCCTCGTGCAGCCTCTGTAAGTGTCGTGGTTGTAGTTGATGGACGGGGCGACTGGCCCAGCACTCCCCCGCCTCTCGCCCTCCAGGATCAGCAGTGTAGATAATGGATGGGGGGGGGGGGGGACGTTATTAGAAAGTCTGCCACTTGTTCCTCGAGATACTGACGGCGCTGGCACAGGCAGAGATTGAGCCAGACAGAGTGAGGGATGGATAAAAAGAGTGAAAATGGAGCAAGAAACGTAAGACGAGGACTGAGAGGGGAACGCTGGTGTTCGGTGTGACGATGAGACCACATTTCGATGATGTCTGTTTTCAAGCGATTGCCACTCGGCTCCAGTTTCAGTTCCCTTTTTATCATTTCTTTATGCCTTCATTCAAAGTCCAACTTCCGTCTCTTCCTTTTCATTCTTCCTCTTGTAGATTTTCAAAGTGACTCCTCCATATTTCACAATCTCCTCCCTCCTGTAATCTGCTTTCCGTCTCTTCCCCTTTTTCTTTCCACGCTTCTCCATCTTTCATCCAGGACTTTGTTCGTTTCATTTCTTTCCTTTCTCTGAATTCTCTTCTCCTCCGATTCTCCCTCCTCTTTCTTCTATAATTGAATTACCCACCGTGCACGGACAGTGCTGATCTGTGCACAGTGGCATGAAACCCTAAACCCGTCACTTTCTCTTCCCCAATCTGCCCGGTGGAGTTTCTCACTGGCACATCCTGTCTGTCCTTTCTCTTCTCAGTCTGTTTTCCTCTTCCTCTGCCACACTCTCTCTCTCTCTCTGTGTTTCTTCTTCACGTCCACATGAAGCAGGTGTTTTTCACACCGAACTCTGTCCAGCGTCTCTTTATTCTCAGCTTTGCAGAAACAAAATGTGGACAAATAATAATGATAAGAGCAATTAAACTGGTGGTTTGGCCTCAGTAAAATCAAACTATGATTCTGCCTCTGATTTCGTCAAAACGGATGAAGAGGTTGAAGCTACTGTCATTTCACATTTACACAACATTTCATCTTTCTGTGCACGTCAGCTGAAGAAGATGGAAATCAAGTGGAGAGAAGCTAAAGCAGGTTCAATCTGTAAAACCTCTTTATTCTGTATATATATATGTTGTATACTGCTCACGTCACGTCTCCTCCCGTGTTCGGTCCATGCTGAATATTTAATGCTGTGTTGAATGTATGTAGCTCTGCTGCTGCACAACCGTGTTACATTTTCCCTGCATCTGAAATGCAGTCAGAGGAGAACACGTGAAACAAGACGTGCCTGCATCCTGATTTTACATTAATGTAAGTTTGCTCATTGATGCCGACATGAGCTGATTAAGAGCTGACCAGCATCATCCAATCAGATTATTGAACGTATCATGGGTCCAAATTGCACCAAATCTAACGGTGTACTTTTTTGGGGCTTAAACAAAACGCATGAGAAGTTTGAATGTGATAAGATGAACGGTTCCTGAAACACGAGAGACAAAGGCAGAGCTCTGTTCTAGTTTAAATGTAAATTAATTCTCTGGCGGTTCAACCAGTTCACTTTGTTTTCACATTATTATTATTATTATTATCTATTACTTGATTTATTAGCTTTAGGTTCATATTTGGAGGATAAAAGCACATAAAGCCTTTAACAGTGTCAAGTTTAAACCTGTGATGAGGTGACTGAACAAAACGCAGAAATGTTGGTCATCACTCAGCGAGCACATCTGTTCATATTTATCCCCCCGCAAACAACTGCATGAAAGATAAGTGAGGAGGCTGATGTGCTGTGACTGCTCTCCACTGCGGTCGCTGTGTGAACCAGTGTTTTATGAGCTGATGAAGCCGAGAGCAGAACAACTTGATCTGTGGAGCCTCCACCTCATGTGGAAGCTTTGCACCGGCAGGTCAAGAATCCAATTTGCTCTTAAAGAGAGTCTGAACTTTATTGATGGTAAAAGCTGCCGAGTCAAAGGAGAAGTCCGTCTCTCTCCTTTGACTTTTTTCTTTTTAGTTTCTCCCCTTCCTCTCATTTCCTCTCCCCCCCTTGTTTCCTTTCCTCGTCCTCTCTTCTCTTGTCTTCCTCTTATTTCCGCTTCTGTCATTCCTGTTACCTCTCCCCTCGTCTCCTCTCTTCCTCCTCTCCGCTCCTCGTAATACTTTTCTTTCTCCCGCCTGTTCAAAGTCAGCAAAGGAAACACTCTTTAATATCCCTGCTTATAAAACAGTGATTGCAAAACAAACCCGTTGAACACAAATTGTTGCTGATGAGCAGACAGGTGTGGTGCAGCTCAGTGAGTGTGTGCGTGGGTGAGAGAGAACGAGAGCGTTTTGTCCTCCTCAGGGTGAAAGTGCTGCATAACTGCAGTCCATCAACTATTTAGTGTTGGAGGCCTCTGGACCTTCACTCTCAAATGAACAGACACAGAACAATAGAAGATATATCAATCAGGCACTTCTTAAATGTGTGTGTGTGTGTGTGTGTACACACCATCTACACAGTTTAAGGACTGCTGATTAGAAAGAGGTAATTTCCTGTACGAACTCCTGAGCCAGAGCGATAATTAGCTAATAATTATATAATCGAACAGGCGTTCTGTGTTTTTGTCTCCGACCCCGCAGACACGTGGGCCTTAAAAAAAACAGTGACTGATCCAAACCTGCACCAGAATATAATTTCAAAATGTTTGCCGATCCCGACACGACTCCTCGGGTCCTCGCTCCACTGGCGATCAGGAGGAACTTAAATGTTCACTCGCCTGTTATCATGAGTCTGTGCAGTGACTGAAAGATTGAGATCCTGGATACAAGCGTCCAAAGTTATTTATTTATTTAGGTTGAGGAGTCCGGACCTCCGGAGGGAGCTCGGAGTTGAGCCGCTGGACTCACTGGTTTTGTCAGAGGCTGGACATGGAGGTGTTGCGCACAGCTCAGGTGATCGGGGTGTTTTTCAGAGAGTCTCCCGTCTGCTTCAGAATTTCAGATATGGATGAAAGTTACCAACAAGACCTGGACGAGATTATTCTCATGCAGCTTCTGTTCTTTTCCTACCGATTCTTCAGCTTTTCATCTCTTTAGATCTAATTCCTCCATAAATAAATAATCCTCCATTGTTTTCAGTCGGGTTTGCAGAAGATGTGTGTGATTCTTATTGTATGTTCATGCGGTACCTGCTGCTCTGTATTATACTGTGTCCATCAGATCAGGCTGCTATTTTCTCTCTCCCTCAGCGGACCACAATCATCCGCCGACATTGATGCAAAGGTCACAGTGTTTTTTTTTTTCCCCTCCCTCTTCCATAGCGTGACCTTTCTTTGAATGTCCACCAACACAGCAAAGGGCTTCAAGGTTCTCCATCCTAACGCGCCTCACTTCAGTCAGAGCGCCAACACAAAAAAAAAGTTCAAGGTTGGTGCGGACCATTTGAGAATTGCACTTCTGCTCAGATTCACCCCAAGATCTCAGCAAGAGAAAAAGTTCAGGGGAGAGATCTCACCCTCGTTGTGTTCGAGTCGTGATTTTATCTCATCGAGCCGGCGATCACTGTCGGCCTTTGTAGGCAGGTAACGTGAATCATGTGAGTTGACATTTTCCTACAAGAGACACACTTGTTCGTCTGGTCCATAGATTGTATGCCAGTGAGACATTCTCACGTCTCCTTCTGTGTCTTGGCTGAAACGTCTCTCTCCTCTTTTCAGATATTTTTATATTTTTATATTTATACTTGCACAAACACAGCATGGCAAGTTCCTTGTATGTGTAAACCTGCTTGGCAATAGAACCTGATTCGGATGGATGGATATAGAATCCAGCTTGTTTTTGCACACAAACGTTTTTTTTTGTTCATTTTAATTGACTTGAATTATTTATTCTGCTTGTGCTCGATGAAAATCACAAAAACAAAAATTAATGGAAGAGCAGGTGATGCACTTTTGTTGCCACTAATGAAGTCTGATGAGCCGCGGCTCGGCTGGGGACCGGACATCCATGAACACACACACAAAGATGTAGACACACACACACACACACACACCAACACACACACAGAGTCTCGACTGACCCTCACGCTCAGGATTCTTGGAAATCGATTTCAGATGGCCTTTTCCTGTCGCTGCACTGATCACGTTTCATTTCAGTTTCGCCACCAGTCGCTGACAAACACACGCTGACTCACAGATTCGCTCCATCTGCTTCTTCTCGTCGCGGCTCTGGCTTTTATTGCCTCCTCTGAGTTCCTCTCTGTGGCGCTCCACAAGTGATTTCCCTAATTGTGTTTTTCATCAGAGAATTTCGGCAGGAAAACACACCACGCTGTGCTCAGTGAATCTGCCACAGCCGACTCTGTCCCCACACCAGCCCGCGGCGCTGCACTGTTTATCGCCTCGGATGCTATATCTGTCTTGAGGGATGCAGCTGATAAGGTTGAGTCTTAGCAGGATAATATCGTGTCTTTGACAGAACAATCAGTAACCACTGCTCGACGCCAACACATCAATATTTTAGTGGAGATGAATCTAGGGAGAAGCGGCACAATAACTTTGATGTGTGTTTCTTTTATTCTGACGAGCTTCTGCTTTTTTGAGGTAAATGAATCTCGTTACTCGTCTTTCTCTCCTTCTCTCTGAGGTATTTTTCATTTTGCTCCACGTAGATCTTTATCCTTGTGTTGGTTTTTCTGCTTCTGGGCCTTTCAGGCTTTTTGAAGGATGGATTGTCTATTGGCATCATAAATTGCCTCTGCAGGCAATCGCACCATGAATCGTTTCTAACAAAGTCATAAACAAGAAAGCAGCAACCGAGCAAAACCCTAAATCACACACAACTATTTTCTCTCACGCTTTGAATCCACACACAGAACTCAAGGAATCGTAACGTGTCTCAACACATTTTACGACCTGTGCAAAACATGACATCTTTTATCCTTAATCTGTATTTGAGGCAACATTTTTACTTTGTGTTATTCACATGAATTTGACCGCCATGTGGTTTTATTTGCCCCACCTACTGCAGCAGCGGCACGGTGGCTGTTGCTCAGGTGATAGAGTGGTTCCACAGACTAGAAGGTGGGTGGTTCGATTCCCAGGCTTCTCGGAATCAAAGATTATTTGATATTTTGCTGAAAAATCCCCATAGCAAAAATAGTTGCGGATTATGTTTTGATTAATCAAGAAGTTGTTTCAACTGTTTCTCTCCTGTTCTCGTTGTCTCTGTGCATTTATAATTTAGAACCATGAAGCTTTGTGATAAACTGGTTTGTGTCCAGAATCTGTGAACGTTTGGATCCTCGTTGGTGTCGGAAAGTTTGTTGATGATTTTCAGTGAAGGTGATGCTGCTTTTATGACACAGTGGAGTGTGTGTGTGTGTGTGTGTGTGTGTGTGTGTGTGTGTGTGTGTGTGTGTGATGTCATAATCTATGGCCCAGATGATGATGGTGTTTGTGCATTTAAAAGAGAGATGATACGTTTGTGTAACGGTTTATTTGTGCATAAGAGAGAGTCTGATTTACGGCCTAATCGACGTCCCATCGGGGGGGTTAATGATCTACTTCCTTTTACAGCTCCACTACTTCCTGATGAGCCATTAATGCTGTGATTGGGTCAAGGCCAAAGTATCCAGAGGAGATACTGGATGTGTTTACTTTTCTTATTCCACTGTTGCCATGCGCTGTGCTTGAGCTAATGTGTGCTAGCATGGGCTGCACTGCACTCACACACACACACACACACAATCACTAATAGTCAGTGTCTCAGGCCTCTGAGGAGAAAGGGCTTGATTGTTAGTTCTATTCAGAGATCCATGATTAAAGAAGTTTGGGACTGACTCGCTGATTAGAGACAGTGTGTGTGTGTGTGTTTGTACTTTTTAATATTTGTGAGGACCATTATGAGCGTAGACCTTACGGAGTGAGGACCAGTCCTCACTGTTTCAAAGGCTTGTTTGATGGAGACGTGGTTTTGAGGGTTAGTGCCAGAGTTATTGTTGGACCTTTTAGTTGTGAGGGTAAGGGGCTGGCAAATGTATGATGCCGATGAGTGAGTGTGTGTGTATTTTTAAATAAAATTGTGTTTTGTTTCAAATTCAGATGTTTATGTGCACAAATTACTTTTCAGGCCTCACTCTGACTGATGGAAATGAATATTTCTGTTTACATGCAGCTGGACACACTCTGAGCAGAGTTTGGAGATTTTTTTTGGGGAAACTCAGATACTGTGACTGTTTAACAAATTAAAACCAAACTCATCACAATCATCAGTGAGATAAAAACTACCTCAAATGACAGAAACCATCTTTTTAAGGTCATTCGATCTGTCCCATCTGCTAACACGGAGGAGTTGGGTGTACTGCAGCCAGGCATCATCTTTATTTTCAGACTTGTGTTAAACATGTCAAATGTCTGACAGTGTCTTATGACATAATTCTGCTTTGGGGAGAATTTATGAACTAACAGATCAACACTTTGTTTCTGGACCTAGTTTTTAAAGTCCACACACGAGATCAGGCAACATTTGAATTTAAACAACTTTTAGACAACAGATCTGCTCATCATCAACATGCAGTGACCGTTACACGAACAGAGCAGACTGTCCTGACCTCGGAGCACCTGTCGCCTGCTCGCATACACATGAAGGCAGCTTTTCTACTGAGGTTGAGCCAAACGACATCACAGCAAGGAGCTGCAGCCGAGCTCCATCAGTCGTGTTGGTTCGGGAGAATAATAGAGAAACAAAGGAGAGGCTGGATGCAGGCGGCTCTGTGAGGGGGGATACACTGTTCTAAGTGCTTGTCAGCTCCGAGGAGGGAAGTAGATGGACGGTGTGCTCCAACATGTAATTACCAACGTGTTCCTCCAGCGGTGGCTTTTAGTCTGTCGTCCACGAAGAACCGAAAAGAAACACACATGACTTCTGCAGATCGGCCACAGTTCCTGTGGTGTTTTTATAACCCTGAGGTCAGTTTACAGAAAAACATCAGAATAAAATATGACCGTGATTGCGTACTTATCGTTAAAACGGCCGAGACGATTGCTTTCTGTAATGAACCTGAGGAGAAAAGGCACAAGCAGAGTTTAACTCATCTGCTGCCAGTGACTGTATGTGGCTCCATCACGTCTACGCAATAAATAGAGCTTCATTCATCAAACTCCGGGCGGACACGAGTTGCACAGTCTGTGTTTAATGATCATATTCAAATTATTGATAGATTGAAATAAACGAAAATCAATTTTATTTACTTGTTGTCCCAGTCAGTCTGTGGTTAAAAGAAAACACTTGTTGAGCTCACGTCTAGAGACGAAGCACTTAGCTGATTAGTCGAGTGGGAGAAAATTAATTGCTGACAATTATTCATAATTAATAAAAGTCATATATTTCAGAATGTCACATTGTTTCCGGCCCCAACTTCGTCTCCTTTAAGAACTTGTTTTTCACCATCGCTTATTTAAAAATCCAGAATTGATGAAGCAACATCGTCAAGTGCTGCCTCTCTTTCAGCTCCGTGTTGGTTCTCCACCTCATGAGGGAAACATTTGTCTCTTCAGCTGATAAGTTCTCCTCCGTGTTCACCAGACGCTCTCTGTGTGTGTTGGCTGCTGAGCCGTTAGTGGACAGTGTGTGTTTGGAGCTTTTCTGAAAAACAGCTTCCTGCTGCGTCCAAAAACAACAATATGAGAACAGTCAGTAATGTGGGCAGGCCTTACATGGTTAGTGAGGACATTGGGCACAATTCGTGCTCTACAGAGAGTGTGTGTGTGTGTGTGTGTGTGTGTGCATGCGAGCGTGCACGTTTGTAAGAACATGTGAGGGAGTCAGAAACACTGTGTTCTTCTCATCAAAGCCCCACCCTCCCTGCTGTCTCCACGGAAACGCAACACAATTGGTACCTGTCGCCTGGCAACATTGCCCGGTATCTGTGGGACACAGAGCTGCTGCCACGCACGCACGCGCACACACACACACACCAGACACACACACACACACACACACACACACACACACACACACACTCACACACACTCACACACACTCACACAGCTGTCACAGAGCTGGTTCGCTTCACATTTCTCCGTCCAGCCTTTCAGACTGTCGGAAACCTTCACCTTTATCTTCAGGAATAAAGATGCAGATCAAGTGTAAAATGTTTGGTGGAGTGTGTCGGTCCTGATGAGTTTCTCATCACTGATTTAAAGCTCTTGCTGCGGTTCAGTTCCTCGGTGAGACAAAGCACGACACAATCAAAAACGGATTAAGCTGCAAACACGGTTGCTACAGGAAGAAGTCCCCTTAGTTTGTTCACAACTTTATTGATTTGTAGATTTTTGTATTTAAAGCGATACCATGCAGGACTCTGGTACACTCTGGCTCCGCCTACAGGAGGGATGTGTCATTGACTGTTGTAAATGCGAGTTGCGGTCCGAGCCTCCCCGTGCACACGGCTGTGCACGTCGTGGACAAGCCGGACAAAGAAGAAGCCGGAAACACGAGAAGCCAAAGAACTGACGAGGGTTAATGGATCTGGCAGAAAACATTTGCACTCAACTCCGAGTTGAGCAGTAGCATAGAAGCTAACAAGCTAACACAGCAAAGCAAGTAGCCGCAGTTATGGATTCCTGAGCATGATGGGTATCAAACCTGGCGTCTGTTGATAGTCTAGCGAGTCGACAGCTTCACTTTCACAGAGTAGAATAGAACAAGACAAAGCAGACGAGTCGACATCCGTCGTGCATCCTTCGGCCTATTTTATATTTTATATTCAATATTTGTTTGAAATCTCTGTCCTTCAGTAAATTCTCTATTTGCAGTTTTATATCCTCGTGTGTGAGATGGTCCTTGATATTTAATGGGTTGTGTTTTGGCTAGGAAACTGATTTCACGAGAAGACAACAAACTAAATGTGTATTATTGATTAATGAAGCTCACTTACAAAGATGATTAGGTTTGTTTTTTGCCAAAGTGCATGAGATAAGTGGTTTTTCGTCACAGGCCTCATGGAAGCAGAGATGGTCGTCAGAGCTTTAGTATAAATCATGAAGTCACACACACATACACACACACACACACACACACACACACACACACTGACTCAGAGCCATGAAGAGTTCAGCTCGAGGTCAAAGAGTTCAACGGTGTGTCAACCACCACCGCATGTGTCCCTGGAGACAGAACACCATCACCCATGGATCCTCCCACAACCCTTTACGAACACACACACACACACACACACACACACACACACACACACACAGATGGAGACGGTTGATATGTGGACCCCATCACATGGCTGGCTGAAGCTGCAGCAGAGCAGATGATGGATTGATTTGCAGCTTCTTTTTATCGTTCACACCTGTTTTTCATCTGATAAAGTCCCGTTAAAATTTTTTGAGAAACCTTCAAGTCTCAAATCAAAGCTGATATTTGGGTTGAAGAGTTGGGGGCTCAGCGGCCGACTGTAAGGAACAGAACCAAGTTTAAGCCATAATCATTAAGAGTGGGTACTTTAAAATGTAAATGTGTACCAAGCTGCCGGTGATTCTTTTGGAGAAATGACTGAAGTACAAGGTTTAGAGTGAGTAGAGAATGGAAACTTTGATTGTAGACAGTAGATGTCCACAATAGAAATAGATAGTGAGTTATTTCTTCCAATTACATCGTCTGTCAGTCTCATGAAAGAGAACCAGTGGAACAATAGTAGCCAGAGGCCTGTTCACAGCTCCTCCATTCACTTTGGAGTGTGTGTGTGTGTGTGTGTGTGTGTGTGTGTGTGTGTGTGTGTGTGTGTCCATTTGTCTATTTATCTCAGGTTTGTCTTCATTTGTTTTGTCTCTTTGTTTGATATCAAACGTCCCTTTAGTTTTTGAACATCATATATGAGACCACCGTGTTTTCCCCTTTCCCCTTCAAAAGTCTATGTTCTCACCTCTCAATCAATTCTAAAACCCGATCGGTTCATTTTCCAATCTCTGCAAACATTCCCCTCAAAATCCCCCAGACTCTTTCTCTTGACTCGAAGCAGTCGGTCAGACTCATGTCCGCCGCAGTGAGAAGTTGTGGAAACGAGACGACAGCCGCCACAATATAAATGTGTCTCCAGCAGAAACCTCAAGCCTCCTCACTACCACAGCCAGGTTGTTCTGTCTCAGACTTCTGTTGCCTCTGAAGACCTGATGGGTGGAGAAGAAAAAAGAGCCTGTGAAGTAATCTTCATTTTCTTTCTTCGTCTGCCATCAGCTTCGTTTGTTTCTCACCTTTTTCACACCGTCTCTGTGTTTACTGGTTTTTTCTTCTCTTGCTCCCAAACTCGAAAATCAGGCCCCACATGTTTTTAAACTTGGATGGATCCCACCTGAGGCCTGATACATGTACGGGTCTGTGGGTTTGAGTGCCGTCTCGAGTCGCAGCTGTATACTCGCTACGTGAAGTGCCAGCACCCTGCCATTAATCCTCGCTCAGCTTTATATGCGAGCGCTACTCAGTTTATAGACACAGCAGCGAAGATGCTCATCATTACGTCTTCTTAATCGGCTTCGACAGTGAAACTCAGGAGTTACTGTATAAAGGTCACATGAAGGGCACCAGAGGACGCACAGGAAGAACCCCCCCCCCCCCCCCCCCCCCCCCCCCCCCCCCCGCCATTTCTACCTTTCAAAGCTGCGGCCAACGGTCCCTTCAAAAGACACTTTGAAGGCGAATTACCAGACGACTCTCATAACACAGCATTCGCTTCACCTTTGGTCTGAACACACAGGTCGTTCGTATCAACTGTGTTCAAATGTTCGTTTCTTGTAAGTTTGGTTTCACCACGATCATTTCTGCACGGACCGAATTAGATTTATGGGGCGAGATGGCGTTGGTGTCTGGGATTTCTGGGTAGTGGGAAGAAGTGGAGACACGTCGTCCATCTTTGTTTACAGTCTCTGGTGTGAATGTGTGTGAGGGAGATTTTTTACTTTTTATTCTCTCCGTTCATTCAAGCCTTTGTTTATAAAGCTGGAGGCTATGGAGAGCGAGGATTTTTTTTTCTTCAAGGACGCTCAAGGATGAACCGCTCCAGATGTGAACATGTGGGACGGCTCCACCGCCGACGCTCACTGAGGACGAGCAGAGAGCAGAAAAACACAGACAGGGTCTGGTGCATCATTAGAAGAAAACTCTTCGATGTGCGGTGGAGTCCACACCCTCTGTACCGGCCCATTCAAACTGAACCCAGGTCAGCAGGTGGCCTATCAACACATTAGCGACCCCCCCGAGACACATGTGTGCTCTTTGTGTCACCCACAGAGAGGTCGGAGGTCACCTTCAGAGACTCACACTGGGGGATTCAGTGCTTCGCTCAAAGGGAACCGGTACGAGAGGCGGAATTAAGTCAATGTGTCACTGAGGTGCAGTTTCAGTTTGAAACGGAACATTTGGGTTATTGTTCTGGTGTTTGTCTCTATGTTGTAAAGTAGCTACATATGTGCGGTGAGAGAAAGGACAGCCGGAACAAAGCTCCTCTTCTTCCACTCAGCCGTCTCTTGTGCTCTTCTTTATTGTTCCCTCTGTTCTTTGCTCTTATCTGTGTTTTCGTCTGTGTTTTGCCTCTTTCTCTTGCTGTCTATCCGTCTTTGTGTGTTGCATCACGCTGTCTATCTCCTGTTGTGCTCCCTGCACACATCCATTACCACTAAGCAGTGTGTAGTCTTGCTATTCCACACACATACAGTACACAACTTGTTGTTAGCGAGGGGTTTGTTTCTCTAAGCTCACACATTTTTTCTCAGATGCTGACAAGAAGAATCAAAAAGAGAAGAATTCATAGATATCGACCATCAGGCAGTTTTCACATAAACTCCCCCTGTGAGGTGCAGAGCTCGTTGTTGCTGTTAATCTCGCCAACTCTGCATCTGTAATCAGCGTCCAGCTCTTTGGTTTGTTTGGTCCACAGTGTTTTCACCAGAGCTTCTCAGAGAGATCGCTGACCTGTGATTAAAACCAAAAACACACTTTCACACAAGAACTCTGCTAATTAGTTTCTGCCACTTTCTCACAACACGTCAGCTGCTGGGCCTGAAATACTCGGGGAACAAAACATAATTAAAGGTTCTTGAAATTGAATAAATATGATTTAACATTATGTTGGTAATTGATTAACGATGAACTAATACCCACGAAAGAAACCAGTAAACACCCACTAACAAATAAAATGCACATTATTACAATGCACATTATTCCCACACTGCTGCAGCACCTCTCTTCAGCCTCTGTCTTATGGTGATGTGTTGTGTGTGTCAGAAACGTCACATTTCTTACCCAGAGGCTTAAAACGTCGCTGTAGCTACGGTCAAGAGTGGCTCTGCTTTACCAGCTTGTTCCAGTCGTAGCAGACATACGTGTTACTTGCTTCACAGGAAGAACAAAAAGTCTAGGACGCATACGAGACGTTTGAGAACCTTCAGGAGCAGAACTTTCTGGGACTCTCAAAACTTTTAAAAGCACAATATTTGCACTGAAGCAATGACTGGTCTGGACTCGACCCTGAGTCTGTGAGCTTGTGAACAGTGTTTTGTTATCATTTGCATCAAGTAACCTCAAGTCTGTTGTATAATTCAATGACAAGTTACGCAGGGTGGAAGAATTATCCTGTCACACCTCTGTTTGCAACCTCTGGTAATCCAATAATAGAAGCTCAACAATCAATACGAGCAGCATCTGCAAACCCCTCACATCTCCTGCTCTTATTCTATCTCTCAAACACACACACACACACACACACACACTCATATTCACAGACTGTCCAATCCTGTAATCATCTCAAACTGTCCAGTGTGTTAGATTATTCATCAAGGCCGTGCAGCTGCTGTGCCTTCAGGCGTGTTTGCAGGAGAGATCCCCTGCCTGTCTTCTCTGCTTCTATATCTATACACACCACGCTCACCATCCATCACACATCAAATAACCTCCGGAAATAAATAATTAGCTTTGCATATCAAATATATTCATTAATATGTACATAACTAACAGGGGCCGTGTTCCTCTGTATTTTTAAAAGAAACTTGTGGCTTTTTAAATTCCTGCAGAGACGACAAACCTGGAAAAGTGCTTTTACAGCAACTCTGAAATGCACCAGAAATAAGGGAAGAGAAAGTGAGCTGGATGAAAATGAAGTGTGAGTGACAGATTGTCAACCTCCTATGAAATGTGGCCAAAGTGTTTCCTCTCAGATGCAGAGTCATGAAGAAAAAGGAAAATATTTGAATTCACCAACAGAGACAGTTTTATGTGAAGAGAAGGATTAAAATGTCCTGACTGGAGACATTCGTCTGGACGCTGATGTTGTGAGGGACCTTTACTTCATTATATCGGTGCAGATATATGCAAAACTTTCTTTTTTAAATAAGAGTAATAGAGTTTATGTCTGTAGATCAAAACCAGGGGAAAGTCAGAGCGTCCATTTCACTGACAGTGAAGGAAACAGTGGTGAGAGCATTGATCGATGGTGTTGGGGGGGATACAGTAATGACCGCTGTCACGTTGCTAAGAGGAAGAGGAGGGCTCAAAAAAAACCCATCAGGTAATAACAGTCATTACAGATGGAAGTTACCTCCTCAGGCTGGATTTTTAGAGCAATTGCACTTTTATAAATACGTGACATTTAAATTCCTGTTCAGGAAATGTTCATCTGTGAAAGGTTCGTTCAGTGCGATGAGGAGGAGGAGGAGGAGGAGGAAGATGAGAGTAGATCGGTTGTGAGGCTGAAAGGAGCGAGTTCACGCTGTGAGGGAAGAAGCAGAAGCCGAGTTGTTGAACAGGTTGTGGATGAAGTGACTTCTTCGCTGTGGTTTGATGTTCTGGAAGCTTCTGACCGGAAGATTTTTAACATTCAACACAGTGAACTCGTTGTTTTTTTAGTGTACAACCGATGGTCACTGAGCGATTAATATATACCATCATGCACTGCACTCACAGCGCTGACGAAAAGAAAAACGGTTGAGACGAGAGAGAGAGAGAGAGAGAGAGAGAGAGCAGGATTCCACTTCTTATCTTCATCAGAAATATCTCAATGTGAATCTTGAGGATAAAGACACACGGACTCGTATCTGCAAATTTTATCACAGACACATTTGAGAATTCTTACAGGCGGTTTTTATAGCAAATGTCCGATGGTGTCGTTTTTATTTCTGTGACAGTCAGGATGTTTTCCACGTGTTTAAGAACCAGGCCTGGGAATTGTGCACTTTAATTTTCCCTTACCTTTCCCCCATAGGAATTCAATTCACGTCGGTCTGCATCTTAATTTACATCCAATCAGAATGAATGTTAGTGTGTGTTCACAGCTCTTGTGAGAGGAGATGTGTGCGGAATCTGATTTGCAGGGTTGAAGGTGCTTGAGGGTAAAGGCTCGAGGCAACACTGCCACCTGAGTCTCTCACCAAACTACCGGTGGCTGAGTTGCATTGTGGGTAGTGCAGGAAGAAGAATGTGTGGAATAAACAACTATAACGCAAAGGGCTGCCTCCTTTGTCAGCCGCATAGACCGTGACGGGTGAACCGAAAGGAGGTGGTCAGGCCCTTTTATTGCATCAAGCGTTTTTTCCCGCCATTACATCCGTCACCTAGCAACAGAGCTACGGACGACGTTTGGTTGTTTAAACACGTCGTTGTTTTTCTAACGTGTGCCGTCAGCTCTTCAGTCGAGTGATTAAAATAATTTAATCGATTAAAATAAAATTCTCCTGACTTTTCACCTCGCTTTTTTGCCGCCATTACCTCTTTGAAAAACTGTTTGTCAACGAGGCACAATGAATCATGGGATATGTTGGCCTGGGAAGGATCCACCCAGGGCCGCACTTGGAGGAAGGAGCCTTCAAATTGTAAAAGTCTATCAAGTCCACCGTGATGCAATCAGTCTTCGAATGCAGCCACGGAAGGACGCAGATTATGTCTGATTCAAGTGCAACAATCAGACCACGACTTTGTCTCTTCTCTCAGTTTCCTCACAGTATCTTTCTCTCGCTGGTGTTGAGGAACAGGTGGCGTCGTCTGGAAATGCAGCTGACTTCGGTTCATGTTGGGGGGGGGGACGGTGCATGTCCAGGGTAAACAAAGAGGAGACGCAGCCTTGGGGTGCACTCGTGTTACACAACCCATGTGGCAGAGGTGTCCAGTGCGGAGTGTGTTGATGCAGACGGTTGCACTCGGGGACAGGCTGCCGCTGAGCCTACCCAACTCGTTCCAGAGGAGGGGGGGGGGGGCCGATGCTGATGTAGGTTTTGTTATCGTCAAAGTGTGTGAAGGCTGAATGGAGGGCAGCAGAGGTGGGGTCCACTGTGGATGTGTTGGCAGGGAACACAGACGTGTGGGGATCCAGACCGGCTGCTTGTGCTTCTTTTGATGTGCAGCAGAACTAGTTTCTCCGAAAAACGCTTCGTGACACTGGTGAGTGAGAGCCACAGGGCAGAGAGAGAGAGAGAGAGAGAGAGAGAGAGCGAGCTGCATGAATAAAGTCTCGCCGTAAGGTTAACTCTTATTCTCATCACACACACAAACACACACAGATTCATATTCTGCCAAGGTGAACGTATTATATTGCACCAGGATCCAGATTCCACGGTGACTGAGTTTGTGATTTCATTAGAAATTCATGTTCTGCCCTAAAAACTTCATCCATCGCTGGAACTTCTGATGCACGAGTTGTACATTTTTCTCGACTGCAAGAACTTCAGGGAAGTGGTTCGTTTGTGCAAAGAGGAAAAAAAGTAAACTTGTACGTTCTGTACAAAAGACCTTCAGCGGGAACAGAGGATTCGCTGTGAACATGACCACGGTGCATGAAGACGAACATCACAGCAGATATTTCCTCCACTGGCTCTTGTGTTTCTGGGCAAAACAATATATAACCCACAAAAAGGAAAATCATTTCAGCACCTTGACGTTTATGATCTGGTTTGCGGCCTCGTCAGATGTTTTCCACAGAGCGACGTGCATCATGCTGCTGACAGGTTGATGAGATCTGAGAGTTAGATACACACTAATGTTCAGTCATGGCTGCGGGGCGTCATTTCTCTGGGTTCACATGCATCCAGTTTGCTCGAGCACCGTGATATCACAGTTTACACGTGTACACTGGACACGTGGAGAAATACATACATGAATACATACATTTACTTTGTCATTACATGTCCAGTATTTGTGTTTTTTCTGTTTAAACTCTGCGTTGTTCTTTCTGAGCATTTATTTTGTTGAGGGTCATCGATATAGATTTTTATGACGTACACAGGAAGGTGGCGGGAGTGAGTCACTGGCCACCTGTGATCTCGCCCATGACATTAGCTCAGGCTCAGACTCCTGTTGTTGCTAAGGAGACAAAAGTGAGCAGCAGCAGACGTCGTCAAAGTTTATCTCAGAAGTGCGTTTACTCACATAATGAAAAATGTTGAGGCAGCCTTCTCTTGTTTTGAAGCCTGTGGACCTTTATTTTAACAGTAGAGATAAAAAAAAAAGGACCAGCAAGAAGAACTATTTTATTTCTTTATTCCTAATTTCACAAGAAAGAACATCTCATTAGACCAGCGGTCGCCAGCCTCTCTGTCTGATTGTGGCTAAATGGAGTTTATGAACATCTCACATGGCTTTTATTTGGTTTTCTATGATTCCTGTTTCATCATCCTCCTCTAACCTGCTCCAGCTCTTCACCAAGGTCACAGTCAGAAAGACGGAGCCTGATTAAAAGTCGAGCTGACTCTCTGAGGTGTTGATGGTGTGTGTTCAGGAATAGTTTGTATTTCCTTCAGGCTGCAGTGAAGTCTGGGTAGCGGGAACAACGTGTGTCACTCAGACCGTGCTCCATAAAATCAGCTGCTTTTAATGATTCACGAACACGCTCTTATTTGCATTATTACTGAATAAAGACACATGCAGAGAGATACAGGGTTTTAAGTCTGCAATTTGATGGATTTTAGTCCAAATGTCCTGCAGCTCTTTTCCGTAAGATACGAGGACAAACAGTCAAAGAGATAAAAAAAATACGGCAAATTAATAACCATTAATAGAAAAGTATAAATTACATCACTTTATAAATACGCTGCCCGTCCTTGCACATCAGTTACAGCCCTTGTCATTAGTAATGAAAGACAGAAATATCAGAGGCGACGATGCTGAGCCTCCGTGGAGAACCACAGAGGCCACGAGGTGGAGAAAGACACGTGGATCAGGAAAGTCGTTCAGAGAAGACGAACATGAAACCTGTTTCCAGGCAACGGAGACCATCGTTCTGCTTGATCATATTAGATTGTGGTCGGACACGTTGTTTGTTGACTTTGTTTTTATTTCTGTTTTTCCTCCTCTGTGCTGATCCTTGTGTCGCTGTAATATTAATTAACACCACAGGTATAAATAATCTGGTCCAGAGGGACAAGGATTTCTTTCCGTCACTGCCGACAAATCAAACGACCGAAACTTGTGTCTCCAAAGATTCAATATCTTCATCTTCACTGTTCCTCTGGGTTTTGTTCATGTTGAACCAAAAGAGAGATTTCTAAAAAAAAAAAAAAGCAAAATGTGGCTCAATATGTGACTCGATCAATACGACAGAATCAATACGCTGCAGCTGTGGGTAAACTTTGTCATGTGAAATCATCGAACCACCATCAATCAAATCCATATGAGTGTTTATTTGGACCCATGGTTGATGTTGGATCTTGTATCTAACTACTCTCTTACGCACAGAAGACGTTTTTTTCCATAAATCTATAACAAATTCAATGTTTCCCGTGAAAGAGCTGAAGGAGATTTCTACAGTTCACACACCAACACTGGGTTCATAACGACCCTTCGTCTCGAGGGCATCTGCAGATTGCTCGCTACGAACGCACGGGGTTAATTTGTATTTTTTCTCTGTGTGGCTTGTTCTTTAAAGATTTACCTGCTCGGTGAGGAAGTAGCTGGAGGCTCAGAGCCGCGGAAAGGGTCGGAGAGTCAGTCGATATCGAAGCTTTGATTAATGTTTGGTTAATTTTGGTCTTTTCATGGGATTTGTTGAGTCTGAAAAATAATGTGCCAGACTTATTAGTAAGTCATTATAAGTTTGGCACGAAAGTATGAAATTTTAAAATGCAGTCAGAGGAAAAGAACATCTTACACAAAGTCTGTACGATTCTGAATGTATTTATTAACGCGGCTTAACAGCGTTTTAATATTGTCGCGTAATTACTGCGGTCGCCTTTCGAAGCTTCGGCCTCGTAGCGTCTCGTGCGCGGTTGCATATCCAGGCACAGAGCGCCGGATGATGTCAGGGTCAGTTCCCGCAGGAGGAAGAGCAAAGGCCTGTGGGGATTTTCAGGAAGGGGATCTCCACCTTCTCTGTGAGGTGATGTTGTCATCACCGGAGAGAGGAAGTGTGTGAATGTGTCAGACAAAGGAGTAATTAGCTAATGAGAGGCATCGCTGTGTGTTGAGAGTGACACAGAAACATGGATCCTACCTCCGTCTGCTCCTTTCTCTCTGACTGCAAAAGTTCCTTGTCTTAACATTTAAAATGAGCTCAAAGCAACAGAGATTATGAAACAACACACACACACACACACACACCTCATGCATCATTATTAGGTCTTGAAATATTTACGCAGAGGGCTCACAGGCTCCTAGAACTGATGAATCAATGAGAACGTCTGAGCGCAAAGTAATAAATAGTCCATTTTAGAGCGTTCACCCATCTACGTGCCAGGGCCAATCAACTGAATATGCACCGGCAGTATTTTCCACTTGTTATTTATACACACACACACACACACACACACACACACACACACACACACACACCCATCTACTGATCTACAGCCTCAGAGTGTGGCTGTGTAAACAGAGCATCATGTTCCTGTGTGAGTCAATTAATGAACCTCAAAAGTCCTGTCAGTGTTCACCGTACCCGACCAATTCTTGTTATAGATCCTCCTCTCTCTCTCTCTCCCTCCCTCCCTCCCTCCCTCTCTCTCTCTCTCTGATTATTTTTGAAATTAATTAACGTAGAATCCCTGTTGTCACATGTCGTGACTCTTTCTTTGACTGGTTAGATGTTGACGTTGGATTATGTTTCGAACTCGAGCTGCAGATGTGAGACGTGTTGTGCGTAGTAAATTGAAAATGTCTTTGAAGTTTCTCAGTTTTGGACGATAAAAGTCTCTGTAACATAAAGATCGTGAAGAGAAATAAAAATAACACAATAACAAACAGCTTTTACTTCTACCTTCAGGTTGTTGCTGATTGGATGGACGCACAAACAGTATGAAACTATATAATGATAATTGATCTCTCCTCTCTCCTCACAGACAGTAACTTTGTTCTGGGAAACGCCCAGGTGCAGTCGCTCTACCCCATCGTCTACTGCTCCGATGGCTTCTGCGAGCTCACCGGCTACGCCCGCGCCGAGCTCATGCAGAAGAGCTGCGCGTGCCACTTCCTGTACGGCCCGGAAACGAGCGACCGGTCGACGGCTCAGATCCAAGGAGCCCTGGACGAGAGGAAGGAGTTCAAGACCGAGCTGGTCTTTTACAAGAAGGAAGGTGAGACGCGAAGGAATCAAAGTGCTGGTTTGTTGTTTCGCTTTTACTTTATGTTTGGCTGAAGAAAAGGAAATGAAGTGTTCATGTGGACTCGTCTTGTCCAGATCAACACCAAAAGTGATGTCTCCTCTGTCCACCAAGTTTTATGAAAATCTGGTAGGTAGTTTTGTGTAAACACATAGACGGTTAAAAGAAATAATCAAACAATATGTACTTCACAGTTGCTGTGTGCAGCCGAAGCGATATTTCCAGCTCACGCACTCATGATGTGGCCCATAAAGTTTTTACCATCACTGCGGACAGACAAACCTCATAGTTTCAGCTGTCCACGAACCTGCAAGTGGCTTGTTATGTTATCTTTCACTCTTTAGCTTTTACCATGCTCCGATATTTAATGGGTTGTGTTTTGGGTCACCTCAACAGAATTTTATGGAAACAGGTTCCGTAGTTTTTACATAATCCTGCTAACAGTTGGAGACATTACCTTCTTGGTGGAGATAATTAATATGTTCGCATTTGACTGTGGTTCTTTAATGTGCACGGTTGAAAGAGCTTTTTCCTCACAGCGGCAGCCTCGTGCTGTTCATCACGTTTCAGCTGTCAACATTCAGCCAAACAAAGAATTTTAAATGGTAAAAAAAAAAAACACGTATGAAGCTCAGACGCTGCAGGAAACAGTTTCCACCCTGTGGTTTGTCCAGATCTTTAGAAGGAGCTGACGGAAGAGAGATGAAGTGAAAAGGAGGAGTGTGAATGAAGAGCTGAAAGAAGAAGAAACCTTCCTCTCATTCATCCGCTCTTAATTAATTATTGATAAATCAAAGCTGTGATGAATGATGCATGTGGAGAACGATGAGTGAGGAGGTGAAGAGGAGTCACATGTAACAGAGTCACATCTGCCGCTCTGAGATAGAAGCCTGTTCTGCAGACGTCCATAAAACAAACACGCAAATTACAAAGGAGAAGGGTTTCAGGCTCTCCGTGCGCTCGCATTAGCATTAGAGCTTTTCTCCAGGGGAACGAGCGGAGAAAGAATAAACACATTTATATCCAGCTCTCTCGCTGAAGCCTCGGGCGCAGTTTTACAATTGCATTTAGACCTCGACCCTCATTATATATTCATGACAACGGGATTTACTGTACAACACAGGACATTTGGCATCAGCAGCTCTTTTAACTACGGGGCCAATAAATGCACAGGACAAACACAGAATCACTGAACAAGTACTTTTTAAGCTAATATCATGATTTGCAGTAGTTTATAAAGTTTATTAAGGTTTGTATAGGATATGAAGGAGAGCATGTCTGTCCTTACAAGGCCTCAATCAAGAGTTTAAAATAAAACATATTTATTTCAATCTAGTCTTGTTAAGGATTTAAGCTTCTTGTTCCTCTCAATCATTACAGCACACAGATTTTCGAGATTCAAAACTTTTTCTAAGGTGCTGCTTTGTTTTGTTCGTACTTTTAAACTTTCGGAAGACGTGCACACGTACGACAGAAGCCTCCGTCTGATACGTATCTATCTAAAGTCGTACTTCTGCTGTTTTTTGCGTCTTTAAACATATTCTGCTCATACTCAGGACGTTCTTCATCAAGATTACACAGAATCCACTGGACGGACTATTATGAAACTTGTGAGAACATGTGATCCGGGTCAGGAAAGAAGAAGAATTCAATTTTCAGTTAATTTAATATTGTGAAGTTTATCAACATCATCTTTTCTCCGTCCACCTACAAATGACACGGAGGTGAAATCAGTCGGGGAAACTGTCTGTACGGTTTCTGGTGAAATTAAATATCCCTGCTACGTTAATGACAACGTGCTCCAGTGAATTAACAATAATCAACATCAGGTTTATCCTCAGAGCTGGTTCACGGTTATTCATGTGGAGTCCGAGCAGCCGACAGTAGTTTTTACTGTCTCTGTTTTCCACCGTGTTCCGGCTAAAGGGACATATCCAGCCTCAATATGAGCCTCGATGTTTTTATTGAGCTAATCCTCCGCCCGCTTATTGAAATGCATCATGAACATACATGATCCGCCGCTGGGTATTAGTCCCGGGGGAGGACCAGAGCCGGCCGTGCACGAAACGCAGCTCATGGTGTCACGAGTCGGAGATTACAGGTGAGTAACACAAAACCAAAGCAGCTTGTTTCAGTCTGATTTCATGTATTAATGGAGCAGCCAGCAGGGGTCACTGATTCTGATTCATTATCGGATTTAAAGGATGAGTCCGATGTTTTTCTTTGTACCAACAAACAAAAGACCGAAACGACAATGGATCAGTTCTGCAGAAAGAAACGACTTGTTGACGAGAGAGATCAGAGGAGGAAAAAGAAAAGAACGTCGTCTCTGAATGAACAACACGATCAGTGTTGAGGTGGAGACAACGTCGGGTTCCTCCTCAGGTTCTGCTCCGGTCGGCCAGAAACAGAAGCGTGAGGCTGCAGTGACACAGAGAGCAGCTTTGATCCTGGATGATGAAACATTTGATGTCTGTCTGTGTGCGTTCTCTGCAGGTTCACAGTTCTGGTGTCTCCTGGACATCGTGCCCATCAAGAATGAAAAGGGTGAAGTGGTTCTGTTCCTCGTGTCCCATAAAGACATCTCCGACAAGAAGAAGGACCAGGATCCAGAACACGGACCCGACACCGGTGAGTTTAAAGACACAACATCGTTCCTGCTCACAGTTCTGGTGCTGGACAGTAAAGATGATTGACACTCAGATACTCAGTTGCAGAAGGAGGTGAGACAGAAGGTGTTGATAGATGCAATAACTGAAATTCTCAACTTTAAACTGTCAAAGATTTGAAATAACAACAAGCACAGTTGTCTCTAATACCTCCACAGTTTATTATGTGTTATGGCAGCTGCTGTAGTTTCCATGTTACACATTCACCCATTCAAATAAAAAAATCTTCCTCAGTGACTCATCTTCGCTTTGTTTTCTCTTCAGCTGTGAAGAGTCACAACAGCTTTTATTACAATTAGGAGTCGATTAATAATTTTAATAGCTCTTATCTTTTCCATCTCTCATCTTGCGCCTTCTCCCCGGTGTAAATCTCACCCTGAATAAATAAATACATGTCTGTTTGAAAATTACATTGATATGAATGAGCGCCTGTGATAAAGTGCACGTGGCGAGACAGAGATAAAACACACGTTTCATCATCCAGTGTAAAATGTGCAGATGTGAGCTAATTAGAAGCATTGAGGAATTAACTGATGCTGGAAATATGCAAATATACAGATGTTGCCTCTCAGACTTTGGGACGTAAAAATACGTCTTGTGAAATGTTCTCATTGTTACGATAAATGAAAACAAAACAAGATGTTTGTGACAAAGTTAGCGACGTTAAAAACAAACAAGTGCAAACAGGATTCATGTCGTCAGAGTGAATCTGCCGCAGGCGTCACAGTCGATGCTCAAACTAATTCACACGGTTCTCATATAACATTAGTTGTTTAATGTAAAATTAATTTTGCATAAAACCGGATCAACAGAAATATATTAAGCTCATGAATCTGTTGTTGTGTTTTTTCTTCTTTCTGCACAAATTATTGATTTGACCCTTTGCCTGAAGTTGTTTTTACACTCGGTGAAAAAAGTAATCAAGTCTCTTTCGATGAAGGAGCTTGTTAAATGTTTTTTTTTTTTTAGATTTGCTGGGTCTCTCATTTGGCTCGAATATCTTATCACTTTACTGCGGAAACGTTTGATAACCGACTCTCGTACGCTGTGAGCTGTGTTTTACAAACCGCATGAGTTACGACATTTTACATTCAAGCGTCAGACGAACAATGAAATGGACGGAGAGCAAAGACGGGGGACAAAAGAGGGGTCCAGCGGTTTCTATTTTCCAAATCATTGCTCTGACATGACTATAACTGTTAATATTCAGTTTTCAGCGGAAGTTCTGTGAGAAGAAAATGAAAGATGGAAAAGGTGACAGGTAGAAAATGAGGGAAAGGAAAGACTTTGACATTTCTGGTGAGACGGATCGACACAAACAAACTCATTCACCTGCCGACCGGCTGAACGTCTCACTTATGGCACTTTGCTCGACGTGATGTGAGTTGTTGTTGTTTTTTTAAAAGCAGAATGTGTCGGTGAGATTGACTCGGAGTGAAGAGGCTGACGACAGTGAAAGATCTGACTGTTTAATTGTGCTCAAAGAAACAAAGGAACTGTCAAGATAAACAGTCCTTTTATAATCAGACTGTTATTCACTTCAGCTCACACTTGTTGGTTTTTTAAGTGCTCATGTCGACAGCAAGCGAGCGGATAATGTTTGAAATGAGATTTTTAAATACAAGTACTCGACCTAACAACCGATATTTTACAAAACACAATGTTCTTCTCTGGTGTTTGACAGATAAAATGTTTGTAGTCATGTTTGTGACATCATGTAACTGACAGAGACACAAACGTGCATGAATGAAATTAAATGAAATGTAAAGTGGAAATGAAGAGGGAGAGACGTTCCATCTGGATTCACGACTTCCGGAATCGAACCTGTATGTCTGAGCCCTTGTGAGATGATCGAAACATAGATCCTGAAGAAAGTCGAACCTTCCACACTCACCTGTCAACATCTGCAGGTTGAGAGAAGCTGCTGTTGGTGTGTTGAGGATGAGACGGACTCTCGTCTGAGGTTGTAGTTTGAATTGTGTCTCATCTCAGCACGTTTCCTTCTCCTCCGCAGACGAGGAGACGGGTCTGGAGGTGCACCAGGTGACACGCCCGCCAGGCTTCAACGCCAACCGGCGCCGCAGCAGAGCCGTGCTCTACCACCTGTCGGGACACCTGCAGAAACAGGACAAGAGCAAACTGAAGATCAACAACGTGAGTCTCTGCGTGTTTCATCTGTTCAGATGTTAATTATTTCTGTTCTTTATTCTCAAGAAAAATAAGTTTTTTAATATATAAAAAAAGATGAAAATACAAGAAGGAAAGTTTAGTTTAACATTTTGACTTTAACCTTTTTCAATGAGCAGCTCGTTTGTCTTTTTTCTTCACTTGCCATTTAAGCAGAAGCTTCTTTTTTTTCTGAGCCAATCATTGTAAGAAGCAGCTTCACGATAACTTTATGACTGATGAGGACATTTGATATCTTCTGTTCCCTTCGTTAAAAACATATCTTTCACTGAAAAAAGGTACAAACTGACAGATAATGAGTTTTCTGGAGTTTGTGTGTATCACTTAGATAAAGTCTAAATGCAACAGCCCTGAAATAAATGAAGGTTATGATATTCAGCGTTTGGTGAAACCGTTGATTCAGTGTCATGGTCGTTCTGAAGTGATGTTAAATTACAGCGTTTTAGTTATTTAGTCGATCCTCATTGACATAAACGTGAAAAATAACTCACGGTGAAATGTAACAAGAAGAAACTGAACAATATTATGCTCATAAAAGGACTGTGATGTATCTGACTGCATTAATGTTGAGCTACGTGCAAACAGGAACCTAATTATCCGTTTGAAACTATTTTCCCAGATTGCCTTATTAAATCTACGCAGATAAAAATCCTCCGAGTTACAAAAACATTTTCCCCAAATCATTTTATATCTTCTGCTGCCATTTCATTAAAACTGTCAAATATAACAAAGTTAAAGTCCATTAAATCAAATGAAAACATTTAATAGTCAGTAAATTATTATTTATCAATGTAGATTTTATTCACACTGTAATTTTTGCCTGTCATCCCTTTCATCCGACCCAGAACATGTTCGGAGATAAGCCTCCGATCCCGGAGTACAAAGTAGCAGCCATTCAGAAATCCCGCTTCATCCTCCTCCACTATGGAACCTTTAAGGCCGGCTGGGATTGGTTGATTCTGCTGGCAACTTTCTACGTGGCCGTCACCGTGCCCTACAACGTGTGCTTCACCGTGGTGGGGGGGCGGGATGATGTCGGCGGTAGCAGCGGCGGTAGCAGCGGCGGTAGCAGCAGCGGCGGCAGCGGCGGCGGCGGCGGCAGCAGCAGCGCCCCCCGGAGCCCGCCCAGCGTCAGCGACATCCTCGTGGAGATCCTGTTTATTTTAGGTGAGAGTTTACTGTGTCCACACGCACCAACATTTCTGCCACGAGATGGTTTCAGTCCCATCCTGAAATCACATTCCAGACGTTCTCAGACACGAACAACACAGCAGCAGCAGATCCTCCGCTCAGAAACATCTGGAGCGTTCAGGTGAGGGCTGTTTGGACACCGGCCTTTATCACCAGAACCTCTCTTGACATCATCGTCACTTCCTCATCCTGAGATATTTGTTTTTTCTTTATCTGTCGCCTGTTAGAAACTTCATCAACGCGGTGAGTCCTCCGGACGATCTCCTGCCGTGATCTCACATGGGCTCAGTGGGACATTCTCCAGAGTTTGTCCGAGTGAGCTGGCAGGAGGAGTCAGGAGAGTGTTCAGTTCAGTGCAGGTCTGAAAGCAAGCAGCTTTAAATTCACTAGAGCCTGACTCTCCAAAGAAAGAACTGAATAATTCTTTCCTGACTCGTCCTCCAAGTTTCCTGTGATTCCATCAAGTTTTTTTTTTCTTACGATGAAACAAACCAACCGGGTGAAAGCAGGACCTGCCGAGTTTTCTTTTATCTGTTAACGTCAGTAATTAACACGACTTAGTGACTCTGAGAATCCTCCATTTGTTCATCGTCCACCGCCCCTGATGGAAACTCAATAAATATCTGAGAGGCTCATCGGTCATAATATAAGTTTTTATGAAGTTTTTAAATGACGCGTACGCAGCAGTGAACAGATATGAATCATTTGTTTCCGAGAACACAACAGGTCTCTTTGTTCCCGGCCCCGTCTGTAGGAAACTTGGATGAGCGCTCGTCATTGGACAATTTCCCTTAATGGAAAACAGTGAACACGAGCTCGCCATCAATAAACTTCTCCAATGAAATTATATGAGCCACACGCAGTTAAAAGGCCGACTCCTGTCAGTCGCTATTTCATTTGTTAGAAGTAAACAGGTCGGTGGGGTTATCAATACGTTCACCAATAGTGGATTAAAACTGATGCCAGGTCTGATTATTTATTAATTTCTGTTAATACGCTGTTTTTAATTAATTAATTACAACCTTAATACACTTATTAAGAGAAATATTAATTAAAATGTAAGATTATTTGGACTTCTACAACTGTATCTTACTTCACTGCGTTCACTGTTTATTCCATTAAATTCTGATCGTAGAGCATCAACTCACAACTTATATCATCTCAAGGTTGTTGACACAGTAGATGAGGGAGTTTAGAGGAAAACAGAAACAGTAAATACAGAAATCAAACATAGAAAATAGATCAAATATACACACGTGTGGATAATGTGTTTACAAATCTGAAAGAAACGTCAGAAAACAGTACAAACAGTCATGTTTCCAGTATAATATCGACATTTTAAAGAGACCTGGTGATATTTTCAAGCGATCACACAGATTGTCTAAGTGAAAAGGTGAGACGATAGAATGAAATAAGATCTGGTGGTCAGAGGGTCTCAGAGATCAGAGACGCTCAGAGACAAAACACCAGGACAGGACAGACTGCAGGAGACATAACTGGGACATTAACTCCTTTCATCTGTTGACATCTTATATCAAGCCTGAGTGTTCATGCGCATATCACGAGACTACAACTGTCAGGTTTTTAAAATCCATCGTCGTCCGTGTTCTTCGTAGCCGTGTGATGATCATGTGACAGCAATCACGTCCTGTCGAGGTGCTAACTCCTGCTGTCGCCTCCTGCTGTTGTTGTCGTCCTCTGCAGACATTGTGCTGAACTTTCGAACCACTTTTGTGAGCACGTCGGGTCAGGTAGTGTACGATGCCCGCTCCATCTGCGTTCACTACGTCACCACCTGGCTCTTTGTCGATCTCATTGCCGCCCTGCCCTTTGACCTGCTGTATGCTTTCAACGTCAGCGTGGTGAGTCTCCTCTGTGTGTGTGTGTGTGTGTGTGTGTGTGTGTGTGTGTGTGTGTGTGTGTGTGTGTGTGTGTCTGTTTGCATTATCACAGACGAACAACGTGTGACAGATTGAAGAGTGTGTGACTAATCAAGCTACTTAATTCACCTCATATCCTCGTTTCTTTGCGAGAGAGAGAGAAACGCACACTCTGTCTCCTGCTGTCATTCTCCACACTCCCAGAAAGAGAGAAAATAAATTTACAATGTCTCAGACTCTCGTGTGGATTTGTTGCATCCACGTTTCGAGCAAACTGTTGTTCAGACGAATGATGCTCAGCTAATCTGTTAGCTGCTGCAGATCCTGCTGCGTAAAATCACCGCACAGGCAAACTAAGCACCTGTAATAAAAACCTGTAATGTTTTAAAGATGACATCTTCGGTGCTGCATGTGTGTGTGTGCGCGCGTGTGTGTGTGTGTGTGTGTGACCAGATGTGTTGTGTATCTACATCTGTCCAGTACTTTGGGGTCCACCTGTTGAAGACGGTGCGGCTGCTGCGGCTGCTCCGGCTGCTGCAGAAGCTGGAGCGGTACTCTCAGTACAGCGCCGTGGTCCTGACGCTGCTCATGTCCATGTTCGCTCTGCTCGCTCACTGGATGGCCTGCGTCTGGTACTTCATCGGCCGCAAGGAGATCGAGAGTGCGGGCTCCTGGGATATCGGTCAGTATGAACTTTTCTTCAACAATACACGGAGTTAGAAGTACTTTTACTCAGCTGCTGAGGTAACTGTACTTCTTATATATGTGGGTTTCACCAGATAGGACGTTGTCACTTTTCTTCAAGAAAATTATTAATTATTTTTGAATTATGCTTTTGCTTTAATTTGTAGGAGAACAGATGTTTAAAGATGACGTGTTGTTGTTTAACTGGTGTGATTTTATAAAGAACCATGAACCGTCACTTCCTGGAGTCTTGATGTTCCCTGTTTCAAAGATCTGGTACCCAGGTTATTAATTGCTGAAGAAGCATCATGGTCCATTTCCTCTGGGTTGAGATCTTTTTTGTTTTTCACTGTAACCATCCTGCTCACATGTTTTTCTGTACAGTCCTGTTACTTCTATTTTTCCATGTCTTCCTCCACGTCCACTGAGTCATTCTCCCTCCATCTCTCATTGATTCGCACAGAGCCACCGATCATTATCCTTTCAGCAAACCACATAACGACAGGAGTCAATTCACATGAGCCGTCCCTCAATTTTTTACAATTTAGAGAGATGACAGGAATCCAGGGGACGGCAGAGACAGTCTGACCTTAACCTGACACCAGCTGTGATTAACAATAAAGGTCTGATATCGGCGTTTCCATACGTTTAACTGCTCCGTCTTTCAATTGGCTCGTACTTAGGAGAGATTCAGCGGAAACATGGTCCTCATGGAGCTGTGGTTGTTAAACGAGCCACAGTCGACTGAAGTGGACGGAACAAGAGGACAGAGACGTGGATGTAACATGTTGCATATCTTGTCGAACAGACCGCAGCTCGCCAGAGTTTTGTCTTTCTATAAACAGTTGTTGTGAGGACGCTCAAGTGTTTTTCTAACGGGAGCTGAAGTTGTTTTGTGCAGTAACAAAGTAAATGTTAAATCTGTAGTGGATTCGTCTTGTGGAAATAAGTGAGTTGAACTCCAGGGACGTGTTTTACAGACAGACTGAGATAAAGTATTAGAACTTTATTCCAACACAAACTGTTTCTGTTTGTAAATCCTGGTGTGACGCTGGCATGAGGTTGATCAGGACCCTGGAGAGCTCCTCTGAATTCAGCCAGCTCTGCTCCACAGAGACATCAGCACCTTGGACAGAGAGAATCATTATCATATCTTTATTTATATTTATTCATATACCTTTAATTAAATATCTTTATTTATTTATATTTATTCATATACCTTTAATTAAATATCTTTATTTACAAGTTAGAGATCAACCAGTTTGATGAAAAGTCTTTCAGAGATGTTAACCGGACTCTAGATAATTTCATGGCAGCTGGTCAGGTGTTTTTTTGTGCAGGTGAATTCCAGAGAATAGCTTCACTAGATTAAAGTCCCAGAGCTGCATCACTATTTCCCTCCATGTCCCCTCGTGTATTTTGTGTTGCGTGTTCTGATCCACATGCGTGTTGTATAGTCGGCCCCGCATTTCCTGCAGGTGACGGAGGTTAAGTTGTGCTAATGACAAAGTAATTAGGAAACTACTCAGGTGTTAAATCCTCTTAATGCTGTTGGTTTAGCTGCTGGAGTGGAACTCTCCACTGTCACTCCTGCTTATTTATACTGCCAGGCTGGTCTGTCTGTACTGAGCACGCACACACACACACACACACACACACACACACACACACACACACACACACACACACACGGTCAGAGCTGGAATGTGAGATGCCAGAGATCAATGAGCGAATGCATCCATTATTCATGTTCCCCGGTTTTGCTGTCTTTCTTTTTCTGACTCTGCTGCCAGTGGCTCTGCTGGGAATCACTTCTCAACTCGTTTACTCACATCCCTCACTTCCTCCTTTCAACCCTGCCTCCTTATTTCCTACCTCCTTGGGTCCATTCACTTGTTTTCTCTCCTACCTTCCTCTAAAGCTGAGCTGCTTCCTTGGTATTTGTAAGATTTTCTTGAATCCTCCGTCTCTTTCATGCAGTTCAGTGAAATAAAGTCATCGGAGTTTGTCAAAGAAAATGTTGACTTTTATTTTATGTCTTAATGTTGACGCACAGGCTCGTTTCTCAAGCTCGAGGAACATTGATATGTTTATTTGTTTAAGATGAGAAATTATTATCTGGTTTTGTTAAACTTAATATGGATGAGCAGAATGAGGAAAGTCTCACGGTAGCGGAAGCAAAACTCAGGTCGTAATACCTCAAAAACTTTTATGCTTCGGACTCTAGTAGAATCTATAGCTGCTGAAGAAATGAAGAGGAGTAAAACCCTCGATATTTCACCAGGAGGTGAACGGAGCAGAAAATATTCAGCTATAAATGCTCTTCAGGGGAAGTTCTGTGCTCAGGTGATAACATGCCTCAGTGCAGGGGAAATAAAAAAAGGATTTTCTATATTAATGTCTTCACTTTTTATCTCTCTCTCTCTCTCTCAGGTTGGCTCCATGAGCTGGCCAAGCGTCTGGGTACCCCTTACCTGTCCCCACTGACGGCACTGGTCCCCTCTCCAGTCGGCAGCCTCCCGGCCAACAGCAGCAACAGCAGCGGCGGCAGCAGCCACTGGAACGTGTTGGGGTCAGAGGTCGGGGGCCAGGCCTCCTGGAACTCTAGCCAGTATTATGGAAACATGTCGGGGGGTGAGGCCGTGTCGGGGACAGCCACCGGCGGCGCGGGCCTCGGGCTGCTGGGCGGCCCGTCGATGCGTAGCAGCTACGTGACATCGCTGTACTTCGCTCTGAGCAGTTTGACCAGCGTGGGGTTTGGAAACGTCTCGGCCAACACGGACTCTGAGAAGATCTTCTCCATCTGCACCATGCTCATAGGAGGTAAAAACAAATCTACCTCCTCGTTTGTATTCATCTACTTTAGAGCTCGGTCCTCCGCTCTCAGCCTGAAGTGTCCGCTCTTCATCTGGAGCCAGACATCAACACAGCTGAGCACGTTTCCTTCTGTCTTTAAAATTCATCCTTTTTCATATTCGGGACAAACAATAGATGCAAACACGCACATTCACTATCTCATTAGTCTCACTGCGTTGATCGAGAGGCTGACGAACACGTTTGGCTTTCATCTGTTTGGTTTTTAAGAGGACTGTTAAAACTTTGGACTCGAGTCAAAAAGCAAGTCCTTAGTTTCTGGCTCATATAAAAAAATAATTCATAGCTTTGCAGGATGATACAAACATGTCGTCCCCAAGCTAATTTCTCAGCTTCTTATTATGACCTTTATATTTTATAGTTTGTCCTCTTGATATTAACTAATGCAGTGAAGTGAACAATGCGTTAATGAAGAGTAATGCGAGGCACAACAGTGAAATCTTAGTCTTTTACATTATTATTATTATTAATTATTTTACGTGGTATTTTCTCCCAGGAACCAGGTCTGTGAGCTGTGATATAAAATGTGACTGTTCTCTCCTTCTTATTTATTAATTGCACAGTAAAAGGTTTTAAAAACCCTTTTCCTCCCCGAGCTGTTTCCCTGTGCTGTGCTCAGTGTTTCTGAAAACACCACGAGTGTAAATTCTTTCTTGTTTCCCGTAAAGCTGCTGCTTCCTCCTTCCTCCGCGGTTTCTTCTGAAGTTAATGTTCCAGAATAAAGTGATAAATGAAGAAAAACGTAAAATAGAGGAACTGTAAAAGTTGTTTGCCGAGAGAAATGTTGAGATTTATGATCAGCTCAGGTGAACATTAAGTGGGCTGTTAATGGACACACACACACACACACACACACACTGCAACTGCGACAGTCCACTGAAGATGCTTCTTTTCACCAATAAATAACACAAATTATTTTTCCAGGTTTTTACTGAGAGTCTGGAAACATGTGTCGCTCACACGTGTGTTGCTCGACAACAAATCTCACTCTCAAACAACTCGGGACGACCATCGAAGTCAAATCCCTCAACCAACATTGTCCTTATCAGAAAAAGATTCATCCATAATAGTTTATCTCAGTAAAATCCAAACTCCTTAGAGTTAGAATGTGACTTCTCAATGAGCGAGACGTGTGTAATGTTGTGTAACATTTTTAAAAATGTGTATAAATAACATATTTCAGCCATTAGACTGCTGCAGTTGCCCCATCACATTACATTACTGCATACACCCACATTTTAAAACTCAGCATCCAGATGAATTCCCCTTCAATGATTCTGAAATTTGTGATGTATCCTCTTGATTTTTAGTTTCATGACACTAATACTCTGGAAGTTGGATTTCTGTTGTGGTTCAATCTCACGTCCACGATGTTATCGCTGTGAATACTTTATTTAGATTTAAGTTAAGTGATTGAGGGACAGAGAGGAAAGAGAGGAGCTTCAATACTTTCTCTGAGTTTAGGTCTTTTTCATGATGCTCTGCCCTTCAGCTGCACCTGAAAGACATTTGGACATTTTTACACCAGATGTGGGGGGGGGGGGTCACTGTGCCTGCAGGATGGAGTCATTAGTCTGGGTGTCAGTGGAGTGTGGAAGTGTCCTGAGGTCTAAACGCTGTTTCAGCAGCTTCTCTGTTCACACACGATTCAGATTTAGTGACAGAAACTGCCGTTAAATCCAGTCAGGAAACGACATCATAAAACAAACTCTTCTGCTTCTCTCGCAGTTTTTTTTCTGTTTACACTCAAACAAGTGACCGTTGAAGTATTTCGTAAACTGTATACCACACAGTCCTCACGCCGGAGCTGCTTTTGACTTGTAAATAATAGATTTGTTGATTTGAAATGAAGGTTTTATTTAACACAGGACTCTTTTTATCTCAGCAGTGAGTGACTGCTGTGTTGTGGAGCTGTAATCCACTTCAGCCGGAGCTTTACACTGGTTTCAGAGCAGCTAAGTCGTTTTTTAAGCCGTTTGCCTTTTCACTTCTTGGGGCTTATGAAGACGTCCTGTGAAGCTTCCCGCTGTGCAGGTGCATTGTGGGATTTTCCTGAGGGCCACTCTTGATAGAGACCATTCAGATCACTTGGTAATTAACTATGATGCATGTTAAAGGAGTGAAGGAACCTTCCTTCTGTCTTCCAGCACTGATGCATGCAGTGGTGTTCGGAAATGTGACGGCCATCATCCAGAGGATGTACTCTCGCCGCTCGCTCTACCACACACGCACCAAGGACCTGAAGGACTTCATCAGGGTCCATCGACTGCCCAAAGCCCTGGAGCAGCGCATGCTGGAGTGTTTCCAGACCACGTGGTCGGTCAACAACGGGATAGACGTCAGTGAGGTGAGGAGAGTTCTTCCAGAGTTTCAGGTTCATATGTTCAGATTCTGAAATCTACAAGGGAGATTTCTACTCCAACAAAATGGAGGTGAAATGTTGGTCGTGCTTATTGTTCTGATGGACGTTTGAACAGAGGTAGAAGAAGAGAATCCAGAGACCTTTCAGATTTTTTATTGCTCTAGTTAAGTAGAAATTAGTTTCCAGTAAAAACTCTCATAAAAAACCTTTTTTTGCTCTTCAGCTCCTGAAGGACTTCCCAGACGAGCTGCGGGCGGACATCGCCATGCACCTGAACAAGGAGCTGCTGCAGCTGCCGCTGTTCGAGTCGGCCAGTAGAGGGTGCCTGCGCTCGCTCTCCCTCATCATCAAGACCTCCTTCTGCGCTCCGGGCGAGTTCCTCATACGACAGGGAGACGCCCTGCAGGCCATCTACTTCGTCTGCTCGGGCTCCATGGAGGTCCTGAAAGACAACACAGTGCTGGCCATCCTGGGTGAGTCAGAGGATGTAACAACTTCAGTATTCAGCTTATTTTATATTAAAAAAGGAGAAAATCCTCCCCTGAGTCTATTTTCTAACTAATGAAGGAACTGGATTAAAGAAATGTTGATGAAACATCTTCAGCTGAAAATATTAAGTGTGAGATTTGAGTTGTTGACTGTCGCAGTGCGACGTACATGCTGGTTACCTAATTAGACTAAAACGCAACAGGGGCGGTTTGTTGTTTGAAGGAAATGATGAATTTGCGACACAGAGGATTACCTGTCAGTCTAGGTGAGATGATCCTGATCCGCAGGACTCTGCGCTGCATCGATAATGAAGGAGGCAAACATTCATTTGAAGACGAGCGGAGAATCTGAGTCTGTTTGATAATAAATGCTGCTAATGAAGTACGGACCTTTTAAAGAGAGAGTTCAGTGATTACTGTTGAGATAAGTCTGCGGTGGTGGGTTTGATTTCATCCAATCAGACCTGCGGAGCAACTTGAAGTGGATTTGAGTGGAAATTAGCTTGATGAGATGAAGAGGAGGAAGAGGAGGAAGAGGAGGAGGACATACGTGTGTGTATCACTCAGACAACAAGGAGAGCTGATGAAAGAGCTGCTGTATGTGCCCTGCTGCTTTCAGGAGGTATCACCCTGAAGAAGAGATGAATGAGAGGATGGATGGAAGGATGGATGGAAGAATGGATGGAAGGATGGATGGATGGATGGAAGGATGGATGGAAGAATGGATGGAAGGATGGAAGGATGAAAGAATGGAAGGACGGATGGAAGGATGGAAGTGTTACAATGAATGTGAGCAGTGTGGATGCTCATTAGTGAAACAGTGAATTACCTCCTTTTGAATTAGTCCCATATATAAATAATTATTGCTGGTCCAAGTAAAATAGTGTAAATAAAATATCAATAAGTACATTCGAGTATATTCGAGTGTTCTGTTTCCTTTCTGTTGTGTTATATTTATAATAAACATAAGAAAATGAAACCATAAATGTTTTTTTTTAAGATTTCTAGGAGATAATGTACGTCATTAATTTGAACCATTCAGTTAAATCATTGATGGTGCAATTCCAATTTTGTGTTTGGTGAAAATATCAGTGAGCTGGATGGAGCCAAAGACAGGAATGTGTATGTGTGTGCGTGTGTGCGTGCGTGCGTGCGTGTCGGCATTTGAGAGACGTGAGATCATGCGTCCGTGCTCACATCGCTCTCTGGGGACGTGGAGGCGGAGCTGTGTTGAAGTCTAATATTAAACAGGAGTGATTTTCAGACCGTGTGGGAGTAAAGAACCATGATCACGATCACGTCATGATCCACGGCTGCTGTTACACATCTGAATATCACAACCACCGCATCACATGTCACCTCTGTACATTGTACACCACACACACTTCCTCTACTGCTTCACAGTCATTCGTTTACTTTGACTCTCTTCGTTCTTTCTTTCTGTTTCTCTGCCATGGACGTTCTGTTTTCACGTTCGGTTCATCGTTGGATTGTTTGTAAAATGACTGCACAGATTAGAACAAAACTTGGTGGAAAGACATTTTTCAACATTTACATTTAGTTTTTCCCAGAGAATAATTCATGAATCTTGATTAAACGAATCAACGAGGTGACGAGTGTTTTGTGATTTGGTGCAGCTTGATTGGATTTAAGAGACGGTTGGGTGTGAGCTGTACTCAGTCCCATGGCAGTTTGTTAGATTGTCAGGATGATCACCCAAAATATAATTAAACACTTAAAAAAGGGATGGAACACGTGATCATTTTCATTTTAATTTGTGGATCTTGATGAAACAAATCAGAAAGGACTGGTCGTTGACAGAGGTTTGAACTCTGCTGCCTGATTTCTGTACGTGTCCCTAATAAACTGGCATCTCAGTGTAAATGGCCAGATGTTAGTAGAAACTGACTGTACTGACATTTACAGATGTTTGCTGAATTTTAAATGAAAATCTGACTCTTGTGAACTCAGAGTTCGGTGTAGGTGTTTGAGATTAACTCCGACCGTCAGTGTCCCTATGATCTGCCACTGCCTCGTTCAACTGTCAGTCAGTCGACGCTGCCTCCGGTGACGTCACAAGTTCATTCGTGAGTCACCTCAGTTGTTTTTATTTCTACATACTGAACAATTCAAGAGGAAAGAACTTTGCGTTGACCAGTATTTAGTGGTTGTCATCCAAATTAAAATTGGAAATTGAGTGGTCGGACAAATCGTTGCACCTGTGACAACAGCTTTTCTTTCGTTGGACGAAATCTAATTTCCCCTGGATGTGCTTCAGAGCCTTTGCTGCAACTAATCCTGCGAGCGGGTCGAGGTGTGTTTGTGTGAATGGATAAGAGACGACGTGATAGAGGGAGAGACGCAGGAGACGGGGGGGGGGGTAGGATTTCTCTGGTTTGTGTGACAAGAACAGATGTACCTGTCACAAAAGTCAGTTTCTGCAAAGGTCACGTATTGTATTAATGGTTTGTGCTTGTGCACCTGATCGTGTGTGTGTGTGTGTGTGTGTGTAGACGGACCGCGGTGCTGTGCTGGTTTTAATAATAAATATATTGTACATTATTAAAGCAGTTTGATTATTAATGTTGAAGTGTGGCTGCAGCCTGCAGAGCTCAGGAAGCCCCTTATGGCCTTTACTCTGCAGCTAAACTCCAGGTTGGGATTAAACACTGCAGGAGAGATGGATGAAAAGATGAGTACCTGTTTGTTCAGTCATCGTTACACTCTATCAAGAGATGAAGGGAATATTCTGCATTCAACTCTGAAATCTAAAAGTAGTTGTAGTTTATTTCACTTTGTCCACCGAGAGGGTGAAATACTTTGCATAATTTCTTCTGTTCTATAATAACTGTCAAAATCCATTAATTCAAATAATTCATATTGTTTTCTCCCAATTTTATTTTCAAGAGCTGCACATTCACATGTTTAGATCTTTGTGTTGTTTACTGGTTTACACTCAGAGAGACTTTGGGTGGCACCATAGACTAAAGATGGACGACATGACAGTGAGGCCATGTCATTTTGGTTGCCCCCTGGTGGCGTGCTGCAGTATCGGTCTGCTCCATGTTAGCGGATAGAACATGAGCCAAACAAAGAAATTCTTACAAAGATGGTTTCTGTCGTAAAGGAGGAGTGAGTGAAAACAGTAAAACAAATGTTGTGTAAAAGTTTAACCTGGTGTCGCTCGTGAGTCGAGCAGAATCAGTGGATTGTCGGACTTTGTGTTAACTGTTGTGATCACGTCCTCCGGAAGTAGCTGAGACATTTGAGATTTTACACTTGAAAAGTTCTGGGACAGTTGACATTGATTAATCAAGCTTCTTTCATTTTTCCCTTCTTCTTCACCTTTACTCACACACACACAAACAGACACACACACACAGACACACAGACAGACAGACACACACAGACAGACACACTCTTAAATGTCACTTTCAAGTGTTGCTCTCCTGCTCAGTTAGACATTTCGCTGCGATGAGGAGGACAGCGTCGCTCTGAGCGCCGGTGTCACCCGTCGTCTCTGTGACGTGGAGCGGCTGGAAGGGAAAAAGGAAAAACGGGGGAATGGAAATTCAAGTGATGTGAAAAAGACGGGGGAAGGAGACGGAGCATGTGAGGAGCCGGATTAAGAAGAACAACAGATGGGGGGGGGTGAAGAAATACAGTGTGGTGCAGTGACAGCAGGATGTGGAGGTGGTTAGGTTCTGGGGGGGGGGGCTCTCCTCACCCCCTCCTCTTCCTCTCCTCTTTCTCACCCCGCCCATCCATTTCTCCTCAATCAGCCGGTGCCAATCTGCAGCCTGCCCCACGCACTCTCTCTCTCTCTATCCTTCTCTCTCTCCTCAGCTCCTCATCTTCACCTTCCTCTCCCTTGTGTTTTTCATCTTCACATCCTCCACACTCCCATCACCCATCTTAGGTCCCTGCTCGTCTCAGCCTCACCCTCACCCTGCCTCCCTCCATCTTGCCTCTGTTCCCTTTTGGTTCTAGTTTTTTCTTCTCCAACACCTCCTCTCTCCGCCCTCGTCTGCCTTTTCTTCTCCTCGGCTCTGTTCTCAGCCCTGAAACAGTCTTTGTATGACTTTCTCTCTTTTTTCCGAGCACTGCGGGGGGCTGTGTCTGTCAAAAGCCTCTCGCATTAATGTTGAGTCTGATACATTATGGTGTGTTTCCCTTTTGTGGTTCCATCGCACTGCGTCAGTGGTGACGAGCCGTCTGAAACAGTCACCACACTGTGTGCTCCGTTAATTATATTTATGAAAATGCTGCTGAACTGAACCTGTTAAATTCAACAACACCCTCAGTGGTTTAGCTGAACGGTGAAACGCCAGGACTTCGCTTCGCTGTATTACTCGTCAGAGTCTTTAAAACTAATCCACTCAAATGTGATTATCTCAAAACAATTAGTGGATGGTGGCCATGAAAAATAATCATCTGCATTCTCTCCTCCTCCTGTGGCTTAAATTACTTTCTCTTTCTCTCAGGTGTCGACAGCTCGAGAAAATATATATACTCTCTGGAAATGATGTTTTTGGAGATTTAAACGACGTGTTTGCGTGTCTGTGCGTGTCTCCAGGCAAAGGAGATCTGATTGGCTCGGACTCCCTCACGAAGGAGCAGGTGATCAAGACCAACGCCAACGTCAAGGCGCTGACCTACTGCGACCTGCAGTACATCAGCCTGAAGGGCCTCCGCGAGGTCCTGCGACTCTACCCCGAGTACGCCCAGAAGTTCATCAGCGAGATACAACACGACCTCACGTACAACCTGCGGGACGGCCACGGAGCTGACGTGAGTTTGTGTGATCGCTCAAATGTCCTTGTAATTCACAATTTAAATATGTAGGATTGAAATCTAAATGCCAATCAGTTGAACGCAAACCTCCGTCAAGGTCCATCGTTCCACTTTCCAATCAATATGCACCAATGTGTATATTATGAACACATTGTCCAGACCTGCATCCAGATGTATTGGGTTCTTTTCAGACTGAATCCTCCCACCGTGGTTTTGTGATAATACGTCCAGCAGATTTTGCGTAAAAACAAACGTACAGGGGTGAAAACATAAGCTCCCCGGGTGCAGTCAGTCGTTTGGAACAGACAACCTTGACGACCAGACAGTGGTTCACGAGTTTGTGTCGGAGCAACTCAAGTAGAAATATAGAGGCAGAAGAAACAAACTGTCCTGACGTCTCAGCTCAGTAAACAGTCAAGGACAGTCTGCAGGAATAAAGACTGTCTGTACATTGTGTATTTATAAAGGCCCAGTCTTCATCTTACAGACACAACATTCTGTGTGCAGCCTTGGAAAGCGCAAATTAAAAATGGAATTTCAAATGTCGATAACGTGCGGCCTGAGGAGACGCTCACCTTAAGGCGAGTCTGATGCATAAAAGCTATGCATGACCTCACTGACACCACTTTAATGCACACACACAGATCTGCGCACGCATCGCAATTTCTCCAGCCTCAAGCCTTGAAGTGCTTTTTCTCGACCAAACACACAAAACTGAATCCAGCACTTTCATCTGGTGCAGCAGTGGGAGCAAAACACCAGGACAAGAATAGCTCAGTGCTGCTGTTTGAAGCTGCCCTAATGCTAAAAATAGAGCACGAGGGGAAGCACGGGCTCTCCCTGACTGGCTGCGTCCCCTGCAGCTGCTGCTAAGATTGGATCCTGCTCGATATAAATAGCCCAGTCAGTCGAGAGGAGGAGGAGGAGAGACGAGGAGGAGAGACGAAGAGGAGGGGGGAACTATCTCATTTTTATATCTGCTCTTCCTCACAAACCTCCTCTCGCACTGCAGTCGTGTTTGTTTCTGCAGGGCACAGCACGTTTACTGCAGAGTGTGAGCGGGGTGCAAATGTGTGCTCATGTCAGTGTGTGTCTGTGTGTGTGTGTGTGTGTGTGTGTGTGCGTGTGTGTGTCTGTAGCAGTGTGTGGAGGACACACAACCTGCCGCCCCGGTCTGGATTGCAGATGTCCACCGTGGTTATGTATGCAAAGTCCTTCTGGTACCAGCAGCTCAGGGGTGTGTGTGTGTGTGTGTGTGTGAATATGTATGTAAGACTGCACAGCTTCATTCTCAAGAGGGTGAATGAGGGTGTTCATAACAACAAGAACAGAGACGTGTGAGCTTCATGAAATATACAAGAAATGATGATCTGGAGGAAGAAGGAGAGAATGTGGGAAAGCTTCAATGAGACGAGAGCAGCGACGGTTGGGTTTTCAGAGCCTCCGTGCTGATTTGCAGGCTGCACACAGACTCTCTTGACCCTGGAGCTTCGGCCAAAACTATGCAACGTGCAAGAGCAACCAGTTGACCGAGTTCACCGAGCTGTGCTGGAGAAACCAAGGGAGGTTACAGCCTGCTTTGTATCCCGTGCTCATGCTTGCCTTTCAGTCTCTGCAGCAGAAACGTGACATAAGAAAAACACATAACCTACACGTACTGTACAAACACACACACACACACATGCACAGACACACGTACACACTCATGCAACCCTCGCACTGCTGCACCATCAATAAGAGAAGGAGCACTTTGTTCATTCTTGTTCTTGCAGGCGCACATACAGTTTACATACATCCTCATACTGAACGTGTGTCCCTGCACATACAGCTTAATCACACACACACACACACACACCATGTGAAGGGAATGCAAACTTCAGTACACCCCCCCCCCCCCCCACCCCCCACCCCCCCACCCCCCCCCCCCCCCACGCGCACACAGACACGTGCACGCCGACACGCGGCAGGCACACACTTATCACGCCCCCGCATCACAGAGCGTTCCTTGGTTTCCTCTGGTGCTGGGAGCTAAGATTAGAAGAAGAGAGCTAAAAATACATTACGGTGGCACAGGAGGGGGGGTAGGGGGGGTCGGCTGAGGGGAGGGAAGTGGGGGAGGAGGAGAAAGAGGGAGAATGCTGAGCCGGCAGGGAAGGAGAGGAGAAGAGGGAGACTTGATTAAAGGGAGAGAGCAGAGGGGCGTAGGCTCGTCTGCAGGATGAGATATGAAATGTTGTCATTTCTATCTGATCCAGTCGCTCTGCATTAGAGATGTTATGATATATTCTATTTATATAATCACTGTGTGTGTGTGTGTGTGTGTGTGGGACATAATTAGAATTTAACTGTAAATCTCTTCATTTCTCTTTCTGACATCGTCCCTCGAGGGGGATGGGAGGGACAAGTCTTTACTTCTGGTGTCTTCAGATCTTAATACATTGAGCCAAATATTTCATTTTTAAAAACTTATTTCACTTTTCTCTGCGAAGATCTGAACATTGAGAGGAAAAGAAAACCTGAGTGCTGGATTGTTGCCTCTACATTTGTCTGTTATTGAGCAGGAGCACATAGAAACTACTGGATGGAAACTTGTTGGAATGATGATGTGGCTCAGGGACAAAGATCCAGGAATTTTTTTTCCCACTTTCACATTTATTTAGATATGATGTTATTTGACATCAGAGTTCTCGGAGAACAATTCATATTTCGGGGACTGATAATTATGAGATCCAAATAAAAACCAGGATGAATTTAAATGTGGTTTCATACGGAGACTGGAATAGAATGTGCATCACAACACCAGAGTAAAGCTGTGAAAGAAAACAGGCTCAAAAAAATCTTCTAAAAATAAACGAGAATATTCTGGAGGAGAATTGTCTCCTTATACGCTCTCTGTCGGAGGAGGGAGTGTTGAGGTGAGAACATCGCACATCTAATGTTGGAAAACTCTGATGTTTGTCTGCCACCCACAGTTACAGCCTCGTCACTACGCTCCATTTACCGACACTGAGTCTCTGTATATTCAAGAGCCTCACATCCACTGCAGATACATTCACACTGTGGTCGTCCTCCCTCTCTCAGGTGGACTGGGAGAGTAACGGCGGCCTGGTGAAGAAGCTGCCATCGATCCGTGAGGATGAGGAGGGCGACGAGGAGCAGAACTCTGTGTCCCGTGCTCCTCGCTCCCCGCTGCGCCTCAGCAGGGGCCTCAACTCGCCCCTGCGCTCCCCTCTGCTGCCGCCCAGGCCGTTCCGAGCCCCCTCCGAGCACATACGCCCCACCACCCTGCAGATACCGGTGGTCAGCTTCTGCAGTGCACCGCCTGAACTCAGCCCCAGGTAACACACACACACACACACACACACACACACACACACACACACAGAGTGTCCACACATGCATACATACGCACACACACACAAAAATATGCACCCACATATACACGCACACACACATGCATTCACACACACACATACAAATACACGCAAATAAACACACACACGGATACACAAACATGAACACACACACAGAGGTCACTGCGAACGACAGCACAGTCGAGCATCACTAATATTCTCAGAGTGAGATCAGAGAAACTGCTGCACAATCTGCAGTCTGACGCTGCAGCATAGGTGCCGGGCTGCCATGGCAACCAGCAGATCACATGGGGCCTGGCTGCTGTTAGAAGGTGTAAAGATTTTCACACTGTGGGAAAATGTGAGGAGAGTAAACGTGTGTGTGTGTGTGTGTGTGTGTGTGTGTGTGTGTGTGTGTGTGTGTGTGTGTGTGTGTGTGTGTGTGTGTGTACACGAGCTGCTGATGGATGAGTTTGAAACATCTGTGATTACTTCTCTGTCCCCCCCCCCCCCCTTGCACAGATTCGTGGACGGCATCGAAACAGAGACGAGCTCCACCTCGTCACAGAAGTTTGAGTTCAGCCCCAGCCTCTCCCCTGCAGCTCCGCCCTCCCCGTACCCAGGTAACCCACTGGACCACCGTGTCAGATCCGTGTGTGTGTGTGTGTGTGTGTGTGTGTGTGTGTGGAGGATCCACGTTCATGCATGTGTGTTTGTGTTGCTGCAGGAATCCGGGAGCAGACTGAGATCAAGCAGAGTGTTTCCAAACTGACGGAGGAGGTGAGTGATGATGAAGATGAGGAAGAGGATGATGTTGCAACAAGGCTTTAATTATCAGCTGTTTCATAAACTACACAACAGATTTCACTGTAAAATGGTGCCAGGCTGAGGAAATGTCTTTATTTTGCTGCGTACAGCGCCACCATGTGTCCATTCATGAAACACTTCTCATTTGGCTCATAAATCTTCAAACTCAACAATGATTCTTAGAAGTTAAATAATCTTTTACTCTGTAGTTTGTTTTTTCCCCACTATCGAACGGTTTCTGCCTAAAAATTTTCACATCCACTAAATGTAGTAGTGCTGTACGCAGGGGTGTTACCATGGTAACATTCCTGATGGTTAGTTGTACCATTCTAATCTTTTAAAAAACTTTGGTTGATCTTGCAACAAGTCTGAAATATTAATTAATTTAATGAATGCGTTTTTTTAACGTAAGAAAACACCGATGTTCTGAAATATCTTTAACGATCTAAAACCCCACTGATATTCTTACAAACACCAGTTTCTGCGTAAAAACTTTGCCACCGACACAAATATCATGACACTGAGTCCTGCACATGAAATAGTTACGCAGTGGTGGAAAGTATAAAGATCCTGTGCAATTTCTGTTTTATGCTACGATATACAGTATTTCTGCTCCAGTATCTATTCCAGTTTTCACATTACAATATACGATCGGCTCGTAAAATACAATCCACGGGTAAATATAAGAACATCAACATTGAACAGACAGACCGAGCTCCAGATGTGAAGGGATGGTGCTGCTCTAGTGTTTGATCTGAGGACATGAGTCTTATTGATGTTAGATTATGTCTTTGATGTTGTGGACTTTGTCGTGTGGACAGTGAGACACTGGGTGATGTCCCCTCCTCTGGTTTCCTGTGTGTTGACGCTGTGTCTCTCGTCCTCACACAGATGAACAGTCTCTCCAAACAAGTTTCCAAGCTCAGTCAGGAGCTGCAGGAAATGACGCTCCTCCTCAAGCCCCTCCTCCAAGTGGCGGTGCAGCCGATCCTGATGACCATGGTGCCAAATTTAACCCCGCCCCCTAGCAGTGCCAGCCAGCTGTCAACGAGCACCTCCCTCGTGGCGCCGCCCACCGCCACACCTTGTTCCCTCCAGAGACCGGACTGCCATTCTCTGTTGGACAGTGGAGACATGGAGGGAGTGGACTTGCCAGGATGCCTCCTCCCAACTCCTCACGCACCAAAAATGTTTAATTCTTCTCCGTCAGCGTCGCCGCAGCCTCAGTCCAGGTCCCCGGGAGGCGGAACCAAGAGCCCTGTGAACTCTGACCATCTTTCACCTGAAGAGGGTTTTCCTGATGGGTCCCCGGCCCCCAGGAGCCTCCACGCTTCCTCCAGTAACGGCGTCTTTGTGCCGTCGCTGCAGGAGCAGCCTCCCCTGACCTCTCACACACCTTCACCCTCTCTCTCCTTCTCCATGTCTCTCTCGTCCTCGCTGTCCCTCTCACCCTGCCAAGGCCCGCACCCGTCCCGACCTGCCAGCTGTGCCAGCAGAGGTCTGCAACCCCCGCCTCCCTCCCAAGACACCTCTCCTCCCTTGTCCTCCCACTGCTCTGCTCCCCCATCACTAACGTCCTCTCCTGGAGACCAAAGGTTGAGGCCTTCCCCCTCCGTCCCCCTCATGTCCCCGGCCGTCCCCCTGCATCCCTCCACCCTCTCCCTGCCCTTGTCTCTGGACCTTGTCACTGCATGGAGAAGACAGGGAGGAGACACCCAGACTCCAGCTGGGTGTAAACCACACCTGCGCCACGGGGACGCCAGACCTGTCCCTCACCCCCAGGAGCTGGAGATGCAGGAGTGGGGACGACAGGCGGAGGAGGGGAGGTCCTCCACAGAGCACATCAGCTTCATCGATGAAGAGGAGCCAGCGTTATGAATGAGCTGGAACTGAGCAAACGTGAGGGGTGACGGTGAAGTAGCAGATCAGAGAAAGTGAGGACAGGCTGAAAACCAACAGGAAACAGACGCCTGCACTAAAAGGACAGACAGGTGGACAGTCAGCTGATCAGAGTGAGGGAACCGTAGAACTACAGCAGGACGTCTCACAGTATCAACACTCGAGTAGCTTCAGTCCATCCGGGCAGCGTCTGGGTCTCACAGGACCAGAGCACATCTTCTTAAACCACCACCATCGATCTGTGGAGCCTCCGGCAAACAAACTCACAATTATTGTTCTTTAAAGCCCAGTATGGATTTCTCCTCCTCTCTGAGGAACAAACACAGATTTCTCAGCTGGACGATCTAAAGCACCGACACCGGGACTGGGAATGTACGTCTTCATTCAGTCTCAGTCGTGTCAGATCTGCTCAGAACACACGTTGAGCCTGTTTGCAGTTTTCTGCTCATCCACTGGAGTCATCTCTTCACACACATGCGCCTCACGACATTAGAAGATGTTAGCGTCGGTTTATTTCCCTGTAGAGAAGTTTGAAGCCCGCAGTCTAGCGGGTCGGGGTCGTGTGCCAAAGACAAAAGCAAGATTTCTGGAAGAAGAACTGCGCGGATACAAATATTTCACTGTTTATTTCACTACCATGACTGTTTACAACCAGCCTACCAGATTGTATAGCAAACTCCCACATCACTCCTGAGCTTTAGCCATCCAGCCATTCGTGCCTTCTCCACATAAAGACATTCCTCTAAAGCCCCTCAGCTGCTGACTGCAGGCAGCATTTGGATCAAAATTTACACCAGAAAGCCATAGACGACACATTCAGAGAACAACTGCACCTTGATCTAACGTGGAACTCTTTGTTTATTTATTAGATTTATTTTTGTCGATGAGGAAATATATTGCACTTCTGGGACGTGTGAGGCAGAGGAGGAAGGTTTATGATTCAAGGTTTCACTCCAGACTGAGTGTAACCTCCCCGACTCTTATGTAGCACACACACACACACACATATACACAAAAACACACACACACACACACACACACACAGAGCATATCTTGGAATACGCACACTTCATCATCTGCATCCTCTTTCCCCACCCACCGGTACGAGGCACCAGCCTAGAGCTCGAAAACTACGCTACCCAGGCTGCATCACTCTGGAGGTCTCAGGACTTCAGTGCATTTCTGTCTTTGCTTTGCCGAGGTGCTTTGTGCACGGCGTTATATACAATGTAATATAGAGAGTCAGATTTCTGGTTTCTATTTTCAGTAACGGGGAGCAGGGCGAGGGACGAGTCGGACTCTGGTTCACTGAGCAGAACTCCCGTCCACGTCTCAGGAGCTCGGATCCCCGCAGGTTTTCTCTGAGGCTGAGAGGGAGGGCGCAGGGTGGGGGGGGGGGGGGGGGGGGGTTTCCAAAAGGTTTTAAATCAAATGCATGTCACAGCTTCTTTTTGCATGAGGAATGTGCCTGCTTTTGAGCTGTGGAGGGCCGGGGGGCTGATGGGGGAGTTAACGGACGGCCGGCCCTGCTGGAGGCTGCTGGGTTTCAGATGTATTTTGTTAATGACTACTGTTACATTTAAAAAAAGAAACTTTACCAGGATTACAAACTGTACAACAATAAAGAAGTGTTGTTTTGTAAGATCTGAGCCTGTGTGAGTCCACACGTGTGTCAGCATTTCATGTGAGTCTCAGAGGATGTTTAACATTGACTCCAGCCCCCCCCCCCCCCATGAATCAAAGAACAAGTGGTTCGAGATAAATCATGAAATTCTTTTAGTAATTAAACATTATTTGGAAAAAGAAAACATTTGATTACTGAAGCAAAAATAGATTTGACTCATTTTCCTTATTTTATTTAAGCAAAGGAGTCAAATATTGTTACTGCATCAAATATTGCATGATGGTAAAATAAAAGTTTGGATTCTGAAATGTTGGTCGGACAAAACTCGGTCGGTGAGAAAACTTTTACTATTTCCTTTTACAAAGAAAACAATGAATTGATCAATTGTTGGCTGCAGCCCGAGTTTATTGATCCAGGTCGCTCCGTGAAAAACACAAAATTATAAAATATTAAACAAACACGGTTTGTAAATGTAAATTGTTTAATTTTGGACAAATGTTATTTCTGGAAGTAGTTTTTCATTAGGATTAAGAAATAGTGGAGATTGAGTCAAATCATTTTTTGTCATGCAGCAAAGAATTTTTTTTAATCCACATTTTCTTCTGCAGTTGTTGAACAAAGCTGCTGGTTTTTCAAACATTGCTGGAAACCTAGTTTTTCAGAGAAACAGGTTATCAGCATCCTCCTCTTAAAAACTCTGGACCACGTAAATCAGAAAACAATTGAATCTCAATCTGAACGACCGGTGGCACAGAAATAAGACACTTCACAGAGGAGATCCTTCTTCAGGTCTGCATATATTTTTAATGGTAACATTCATTCTATCAGAGCTTCAGTAAGGTTTGAAATGTCAGGGAACAACACTCTAGAAAGATCCTGGTGGGAAAAGAAACAATATGCGGGAGGGACGAAACACAGTGTCGCACATGAATATGCTTTTGTGGCTGCACTTAGTGCTTTTACCCTCCAGGGGTCAGTCTCAAATTGTTCTTCCATTATTCCGCATTTCTACTCTTCACTTCTCAAAACACAGAGAGGAAAAAAAAAAAAAAAAACAACCTCGGAGCTCAGGAATTTTATTTATCCCTGAAGACAAACACATTAATGAGGCGGCTGCGAGAACAGATTCAACAGAGGCGTGAGGACACTTCCGTCCTCTAATCTCTGCTGTTCTGTGTCCTCGTGCCTCTTAACTCGTAGCTGGGCGGGTCAGAGCGCCATCAACTCTGGAACTACATCTCCCATTGGGATCATAAGAATATTGGACAAACGTGACAGGCTCCAGTGCACACAGAACCACAACAGTGAAAAAGAAAAGAAAAACTAGGGGGAATACATTTCTTTTTCACCTCCATACTCCATGTCCAAGTTCAGACACGTGAATCAGGCCTCAGTGATTCACCACACTGAGAATCTGGGTTCAGAGAGGGTGAATGACAAAGAGCCAGGGCGGGGAAAAATAAAAATCCAAAAATATATATTTATGTTTATATATATCTCTATTTACGAGGTATGTATCCACAAAAAAAACACCCAGAATTTCAAAATAGGCAGTCTGTGTTTTTTCCAAATGTGTCCTTACTTGCGACGCCTTAAGGAAACATTAATATTAATATTATTAGTTAAAAATTAAAAAAAAAATAAAACTGGGAAGCCTTGCTGTCCGACAGCCGTGCTCATGTGTCAAACCTTGTAGTCCGGTTTCTCTGAGACCCGCGTCTCCAGAATCAGGAGTCCAAAAGCACCGAGGCGGCGCTGGTGTCCGGCTGCTGCTCTCCAATGGAAAAAAAAAAAAAAAAGGCAATTCTTAAATCGCAAAGTCTCAAAAGGAAAAATTTAACTTCATCCTTGCAGGAAGGAGAAGAAGGAAAACAAGTGAAACCCTCCTAACCGTTGATTTCCCAACAACCACATTCTCAGATTCTCCAAAACGAGAGGTCTGGAGCGAGCAGAACGTTTGAGGTGGTGGTGTCGGACGGTGGGTTGGAGGTGAACGGACGCCAGCCACAGGTCCAAAAAAAAACAAAACAAAAGGTGTCTTTGTGCATCAAGACAAAAAGAACCAACGCCGTCCCGTCCAGACGATTGTTAGTTAGGCTGGCAGTAGAGGACCCCTCCCCTCTGTAGTCATGCCAGGTACTGTTGCATCGCCGTCTTCGCCCTGCGAGACAAACACACAGTCAGTCCACCCTGCTTCACTAACAGTGTCTAGAAGGTTCTGTGTTTTCATGATTTGCTGTCGAGGCCCACCTGTCACTGAGGTTGGAGTCGGAGGCCTGGGTGAGTTTGTGCAAGATGTCCACGAAGCCCATCTCCCTCAGCTTGTCCTGACGCTCCTGAGAACCTGGAAGAACACACAAACCAGAGGAAGATGTATGAAAATGGATTCAATGCATCGCCTATAATTTCATTTTACAGTTCCAAAAACAGACAGACGAGTAAATGTCGTTGTCATTTCTTTCTTGTTTTCATCCAGAGCAGAGGACTAATGATCTCTTCTGGTTCTGCAGAGGCAAGAATATGAGACGATCTGTAAACTGATAATGATGAGTGTCCCTTACCGTCCTCCTCATTCCAGATCAGGTTTGAGATGCAGAAGGTGGCGGCGAGCTGCAGTTTCACATTTGAATGACCCTGAAGAAAAAAAACGACAGAACAAAAACACAGGTGATATATCCTCGATAAATCATCTTGCATAGAAACATTCTTAAAGTTTATCAAGAGTGAGCTGCGGGAACTGTTATCCTGCACATTACCATGTAGTATTTGATTTTCTGGAGCATGTCGTCATTGGTCATGATGAGATCCTTGGCTGTGTTGCCGTCGGCGATGTTGGCTAAGATGCACAACGTCTGACAGATAAGAAACGTTGTGTTACATCAGTGGCGCTGTTTGAACATTTCCTTCTTTGTGTTTCAGAGAAACAAAGCTTTGATGAACTCATTTTCTCTGATGGTTTCAGATTCAGAAAATAGCTGCAGGTTGTTTTTCTTAATGAGGCGCTCACCTGTTCTTTGACCTCTGTACTGTGCTCTGCTTCCAGGATGAGGGTCACTGCCTGCATGATCTGCTTCCCATGAGAACTCATGATCTGGTCGATGTGCTGACGACACCAGAGGAGAGGAGAGAGAGTCAGTGCTGCTGGGTTTTCTCTCATTTGCGGAGAATTAATGCAGATTCAGCACATGTCGGGTTCGTATGTATTCAAATCTACAGAGCAGGTAAGAAAATGTGAAGCATTCAAGGTTGGAGCTGACGATCAAATAGGTGTTTCTAAAACAGTTGACAGTGTACAGTCGTGTCATGGCCCTGAAACAAGTGCTACTAAGTTTAGTTTGGACCAGTCACAGACTTAATTCTGTTCAGTCCACACGGTCGGTGTTTGAGACTGAAGGTAAATTGGCCAAAAAAAAGACTTTTACTTGCTTCTAGCCTCTGATCATGTCTCACCGGGCGCGTTGAAAGCAGATTGCGGAGCAAACCGAGGGTCTTCATCAGCACGTTGGTGTCGGGGTCTGACAGCAGACGGAACAACTGTTCTGTACCCAAACATCGGACAATCTCCACCTTCACCTTCTGATCTGCCTGAAACGCCATGTTCTAAACACACAGAAGTTTCGTCATGAAACAATCAGGCCGTAAAGATCAAATTAACGATAATCACAAAACACAACTCTATCTCGCCCTGTTTAAACATGACACAGTGGGTAGAGAGTTTTTTCTAACATTCACAGTCCTTGAAAGCAAGTCTCAAATTAGATTTCCACGTTCATTAAGGTCTCAAAGTGTAAAAGGAGGCAGTCGAGGAAATGCTCAAAATCCTATTCTTACCATTAGGGCCCAGATCCCATTGACCCTCAGCGCAGGACTGTCACTCTGGGTCAGACTGCATAGTAACTCAATTACCCCCGACTCCAGGATCGGCTGCAGATGAACAGAAACAAATGGTGTCAATATCAAACCTGCAATAACTGATCTGTTTTGGCCACACGGGGGCAGTGGAGACATCCAGCAGCTACTCTTAGTCATTTGAAGTCATGTTGACCTGAGATCGGTAAACATGTGTCTGTGTGTGTGTGTGTGTGTGTCTGTGTGTGTGTCTGCGTGTGTGTCTATGTGTGTGTGTGTGTGTACCTCTTTACTGGGTGAGAACTCCAACAGTAGATTGCATAGTGTAGAGGAGGCCATCACCAAGACTTCATCAGGGGCGTTCTGGAGCAGCTACGTACAACAAGAGCACAGCGTTACTCAATAATAACACACCAGGTTACATCTACTTCATTAAGTGAGCCTGAAAAAAAGTGACCTTCATGAGGGGTTTCCACACCGCGTGGTCGTGGAAGCTGGTCCTCAGCTGCTGCACTGATCGTGAAAGACTGTGAAGACACCTGGAAAAAATACATAAATAAACTAATTCTAATCAGCAGCCCTTGAATATGCTTTTCACTAAAATTTAAAATTCATTTTAGAAAAGATGAATAACATCCTCTCTTCTGATATAATTCATACGAAACAATTTAAAAATCATCAGGACTCAAATATTTGTTACCGGGACTATTGGGAAATGTCATGTAATCATCAGGATGGGAAGACGAGGAGAGCGGCTCGTACTGTACCTGACAGCTGCCAAGCGGACCTTAATGCTGGATTCCGAAAGGCCACTGACTATCCGGTCCATCATGTTCTCCGTCTCTGTGATCTGCAAAAAAAAAAACAGAAGAGGAGGGGTTAGACAATAAACATGTATGCATGAAATTATACTGTTGATTCCTAAACAAAAATACAACCAGAGGAAAGTCACCTTTTTACGAATGTCCTCGTCGTTAGAGCCGAGTGAGGCGTAAAGTTTGAAAGCAGCTTGTCTCAGCTCGTGTGCGTGTTTCAGGTCGTGGTCCAGCTGCAAATGATTTTAAAAAACTCATCATTAAGTAGTTGCAGGAAAACATTCGTAGCAAAAGATTACACCAACAATTACATCTGCCCCTTTCCACCTCTGTAAAATAATGTCAGTGACTGACCCTCTTGATGTCCGTGATGGCGGACACAGAGCTGGGGTATTTAAAGTAGTCGGCCAGCATGGCCACCAGGTGGTCGGTGGTGCTGGCGATCCTCTGCAGCTCCACATCGGGCTCCATCAGGTAAGCCAACGTCTCTGCACCCTCCACCCGCTCCTCGAGCAAATGCTCTTTACTACACATCCGCACCAAGCACGGCAGGGTCTGGGTGAGAGACAGAGTCATATTTACAGTCACTCAAAAAGTGTCACTAATGTTGTATAATTATGATAATAAATAAAAAGGTCTCAGGAAATCCAACCTTTAGGACTATGCAGCTGTCATCTGTCCTAATTGCACCCGCTCGACACATGTACGTTAAACTGAGACAAGATTTCACATTTAAGTATACAGGAAATACAGTCACATATGATTCATGAATAATAATTCATGCGGGTCTACATCACTCACCATTTGGCCGCTGTTAGCTGCATTTCAATGGGTTGATCCCTTTGCATCATTCTGACAAATACCTGAGAGAGCAGCTCCCCATCCACCAGCACTGAGGGGAAAAACAGATACATGGGTTGAAAAGTGAAGCTCATGAGAAGAGACAGGAATAGAAGAGAAGAGACGAGAAGAGACGAGAAGAGACGAGAAGAGACGAGACGAGAGGAGACGAGAAGAGACGAGAAGAGAAGAGAAAAGACGAGAAGAGACGAGAGGAGACGAGAAGAGACGAGAAGAGAAGAGAAAAGACGAGAAGAGACGAGAAGAGACAAGACGAGACAAGACTTCCTCACCATTCACCAGTGTCATGGAGACCTGAGTGTTCTCATAGGCCAGGACTGAGAAACACTTTAACGCCTGCATCCGGACCTGGAGAGACATTGAGGTCAGAAGGAGACGACACAAAGAGTCTGAGTACGTACAAGGTTTTATAATGAACTGTCAAATACTGTACACACACACTCAGGGACGGACATGTACCTTATAAGAGCGTGAGATAAGTAGAGGGGCGATGTTCTGGATGGCACCGTGGTTGAAAAGAACCGTCTGGTGCTCCGGAGTCTGCAGACAAACAAACATATGATCAACTACAACAATCTTAGTCTGGCTTCAAGTACGCAGGACTCCACAGTGTTTGACCAAATACCAACAAATACCTTACAACAGTGGGAGAAGATCTGTGTGATGTACTCCTGGGTTCTCTGTGAGCGGCTCAGTAGAGACATTAGATGGGGAATCACAGTGGGGTCCTAAAAAAGACAGAGTGAATCACCACATGTGGCTGAGGAAGGAGCTGTTGCTCAGTCAACATAGGCTTGTGTTAAATCTACATTAACCAGTATTAGTGATATTATCATTGAAATATTTGTATATATTATACTACGTAAAATACTATACATAATATTTTAGATTATTAAGGAGCAGCCTTTCCAGCACAAGAGGACACAAATTAATGTCCGACTAGACACGCTACTGTATGAATGAAGGGAAATGGTCGATACATTTATCTAATTATTGCATTTAATGATTTAATAATTAAAACAGATTTTTGTGACTGTTACTCTGCACTCAATGTTTGAGCTAATCAGAAAGGTGATGAGCACAAGCACATTGTTGCTCATGTGTTCAGCAGGTGAAACATTGTCGAGACAACCTACAGTGTAGAGCAGCTGCACAGGAGTGACCGGACTGATGAAGACCGTTCTCAGGCATCGAAGGCAAGCTTCAATGAAGATCAGGTCTGGACACAAGAGACCTGCGAGCACAAAACACAAGGTATTGTTCAGACCCGGGTCTCCAAGCAAAGGTCAGCATGGCTGTTGACTTCTGCAGATGTGAAGGAGTGTCCGTCCCAACCTTGGAGAAGAGCGGGGATGATGTGACAGTCCACCAGGGACTTGATGTTGTTCTCGGTGCCCATGGCCAAGCTGCCCAGCACCACAGCGCACTCGGTCCGCAGCTCCAGACTGGACGAGCTCTGCTGGAGAAGGTATAGTAACCTGGAAACAATGAAGAAACACACACACACACACTAAAGCAAGTTGCCTGTAAAAGTGTGAAGAAACTATAAAGTGAAAGGAACTTGGAGATAGTAAAGTGCATTTCGAGTTTTGATAGTTCTGATGTATTTTTATTCCGTCTCATAAGACAGAGACATACCTCGGCACAGCTCCGAGGACGATCAGATTGGCCTTCTGCTTGTTGTTTCCGATGACAGCATTCTTCATGTCACTGTGAAATCAGACGTGGGCACACACATGAAAGGTCCCTTCTTGGTAATGTCTTTGAAGCAACTGTGACAAATGTGCTTCGCTAGCATAACAAAACTTTAAGGGCTGACATGGCAACACTGCAGATCACTGCCTGTGACGTACTGTATATTTCTTTCCAAATAACAGTGTAGCAGCATCTCAGTACATCAATGTGTTGTACTTGTACTGATAAAAACATGTGGGTGCAGGCAACTAAACAAAAAGGAGATTCTGTTCCATGTTGATGTGATTGCATCGCATCATTTCTGCAGATTTGTCAGCTGCACATTCAAGCTGCCAATCTCCTGTTGTACCACAGCCAAAAGTTGTTCTACCAGATTCATCTTTGGTGACTGAAGAGGCCACAGAAGTTCAATGAACTTACTGACGTGAACATTTTCTGAAGCTCAAGGATTTTGCAGGGTTTTATGCAGTGTACTGTAGCCACATGCTTGGCAAATGGGATAACTGTGTGGATAAGCAGGTGTAAAGGTGTTCCTAATAAAGTGATAGAGTGAGAATATGTATAAGTACATAAGAATGAGTCTGTTCATTTGTGTTCACTGCATTTTTCAACCCAGCCTTTCTCCCGCTCTGCAAGCGCCTTAGATGACATCAGACAGCAGGTGAGTGGGGCTAGTGGAAAAGTACAGCTGTAGCTGTAGCAGGCAGTCAAGTCAGTCAGGTGTTCAGCTAGTGGAGTGGTCCAGGTCGTAACCTAAGCTAGTCTTTCAGAAGTTAAAAATAACGATGTAATAGTCAGAGTCTAGGTCAGTGCAATCGAGACAGAGTGAAAGTGAGCCAGGGAGAGAGAGGGAAAAGCATTTTGAAATAGGCCGTCACACGAAAGGCTGTGCATGTAAACACAGAGGTCAAGCCCGTGCAGCAACAACACAATCAGTAATGTCGTCTACAGAATAACTTCAATGTGCGACATTCAAATAGGTTATTTTAATCCACCACCTACAGCAACACCAGCTGATTTCATGAAAAAAAGAAAAAGAAATCTGGCTGTGGTGAAATGCATCGGTTTTAAAGTCCACAGTCCTCCAGTAAACTAGATGGTGAAATAGCAAAAGGACAGGCAGCCATTTACTGCAAACCAGACCTTTGAATACCCGTTCCCTGCATGCACAAGGGAGGACAATGTTTGGGTAGGTATTAAAACAGCAGGACTTACATGACTCCCTGCAGCACTTTCTGTGGGTCGGGGTCGAACAGTCTGTCAACATAATGGCGACTAGTGGCGGTGACTTCCTGCATGAGGACAAATGTAACACACAAGTGACAAAATGACAAAAACAATCTGTACTTCATTATTTATTGATTATTTCAACCTAGAATAATTAAAGGGATAGTTAACCAGTTGTCAAGAAGCCAAGGAGTTTCAGGGACAAACAGTGTTGCAGCCCAACCAAAAAGTAAATGAAAAACTTAAAATGCATGTTGTGTTTTATATGTTTGAAGAATCAATCACCATTTACTTTAATTGGGTTGCATTTGGCTGCAACACTGTTTACCCCTGAAACTCCTGAAGCGTTGTGTGGACTCAAACACTTCACCCACCCCTCCATCGGCACAGTGGTGAGATAATGAGTGCATTTTTATTTTTGGATGAGCTATCCCTTTAATCTCTTCAAATATAAGAAGAAAAACACATGTTCCATTCATTGATTTGTGATAATTTAACTAAAGTTTAATGGTTTGAATCCCTGGCAACGGGACCTGACACATGTGGCACAATAAAACTTTGTTTATCACTGAGAGCTCTGACCAGAACTTTCCACATGACCCCCAGAGGAGTAACCCTCACCCAGCTGACAACACACTGATGCTACTGGTGCCAACATGGAGCTCAGCACATTCTGTCCCTGCCTTTATCCTCCAGCATACAACAATACACAGAGCAGAGGAGCAAATACATGCACGGGTAGAGTGTGAGATATAAAACATTCTTAAAAGGTTGCTAACAGTGTTATTTTTTTTGCATGTGGGGGCGTTTTACTGTCCTGAACACGATCAATTTCGAATCAATTTCCACGCTAACTTCAGCCAAGTTACACCTGACGACCGCCGGCGGCTGCTGGGGTAACATTCAAAAACACACCGGCTGTAAATGAGACTTTCAGCCGCTGACGGAGCTTTAACCCGAGAAAACTCCCAGAGGAAACCAGTGAGTGGTTAGCCTAGCTAGCTTGACCACAGGGCTGGTGGTTAGCTAACGTTAGCTCGCTGAACTACGCTAAGTCAGCTGAGTAATTCGCAACCCACAGCGACACAAGTGTGATGATAATGTAAGTGGGTGGTTGGAATAAGAAGATCGGATGTGCAACTTGTTTTCTACTCTGTATTATTCACTCAGTGTGTGTGTGTGTGTGTGTTTGGATCATAGTAGCGGCAGCGCTGTCACTTAGCACTTAGCTGCTAACTCATTCCGAGTGACACTTGACAGCTACTTCTTTCGCTCGATTTGCGTCACTTCACACACCGGCCCGGGGCGGGCGGACACTAACCACACGCATCCCTCTCGGTGTCTGGAGCGTCCCCGCCCGCCCGGGTGAGGCCGGAGATGGAAAACGGTTCAACGCACACTACGTAGGCGCGCCGCTCCACAGTGCTACATGTTGCAAAGCCTTTAAGTTAGCTCGATGCTAACAGAGGACACACACACACCTCCGCTGTTTGACCGATTCGATTAAATGAACCCCGCGCTGCGGCAGTTAGCTCGATGCTAACGTGGCTACGGGGGGGGGGGTGACACTCACAGACAGCACGCTGATGCGGAGAGGGGCCTCCAGCAGACACGCCATCTCTCTTCCCCCGATCGAGCGCCCCAATCGGCGCAGCACCGTGCAGACACTCCGCCCCCCCAGAGCAGCTGAGAGCGGCTTCTCAAAAAAAAAAAAAAAAAAAAAAAAAAAAAGTGACTGCGGCTCGGTCCCCCGGGGGGCCTCCGGGGTCAGGCTGCGACGAGAACCGGGCGTTGAGCTCCTGTTCGAGCGGAGCTGCGGAGAAACGAGGAGAAAACACGGAGCTGATTCAGAGAGCTGCTCACACACACTGGGTTTATCTGTCAGGTAAATGTTGTTTATAACTGTGACGTCTCCTGGGGGTACTTTCGACACAATAACTCGACCACTCAGAACATTTAAAATTACAAACATATATATTTATACATGGATGATAACAAACTTCTTAGTGAGACATAATAATAATAATAATCATGTTTTATCTGTGGAGACGTGTGTGCTTTACCCTTCAAGGAGACAATTAGTTAAAATATGAATTTCATAGTTTAACTTTCCTAGTTCCACAATGACTTCAACACGTGCGGGTGCTGTTTACAATAAAGTCATTATAAAGTCATGGAGACAAAACAACACAAACATTAATACAAAACAACAACAACACATAAGAAACAAGATCCATTAAAACCAGTTGAATTTAGATATTCACGTGCTTCCCTGTGTAATTAGTTTTAAGCAATGATTTACAAACAAAGTGAAGTGATGTCACTCTATTGATTTACTATACAACATGTAAACATAAATCAAAAATAATTTGTATATATATTTTTTATTTTTTTATTTTGGTCGAATCTGCTGCCGAGTGTCACGTTTAGTTTTTACTTAAGCCGGTGACGTTGTGCGCATGCGCAGTGGGCGACAGACGCGAGGTGGGAAAATTCATGTGTGAAAGCAGCGAAAACATGATTTTTAGATTCAGACTGTGAGAGAACGACTCTGCGAACCAGACACACGCGTCCCCCAGCTCTTCACCCGCAACTGTAAGTCTCCACCGTGCGTGTCTGTTGTGTTGTGGTCTGAATGCGGGACAAAACACGCGCCTCGATGTGACGTTGTTGTGGCGTTTTATTAGCCTAGCTTGCTACTGCATGTTCTGTTCCGCTGTGTTCAGCGGTCACTCGAGATCAGCTGTGATTAAACGTGAGGACACGGAGAAGAGTAAATGCTAACCAAAGCTCTTATTGACACACACACACACAGAGAGAGAGAGAGACACACGTGCTAATGCTAGGTCGATGTAGCATTAACTCCATGTGTCCAGGTTTCACTTTGTTGGAGCAAGTTTTTCAGATAAACAAAAATCTCCAACGAGACACAACACGAGCTGCATGTTTGCTAATTCACGTGTTTGAAGACGTGTCCGTGTTGTTTCATGATGTTTGTGTTCTCAGTGTGTCACAGAGGCGTCCACTCACTCACTCACTCACTCACTCACTCATTCATTCTGAGTCAAAAGATGTTGAAGAATATACTTTCAGGTTCTTTCTCTTGATGTTTTCTTCATGCTCTGTATTGAGACAGATAATTTTACATGAATCAACAGGTATACGTGAGAAAAACGTTCCTACTTACAGCTTCACATTTTAATTATCATCATTGCTATTATAAATTAACTTAATCATCCATAAACCTAAAGTAACGAACAAAAAAACGTTTCATTTTTCTTTCTCAAAACTTGTCAGTCGAATAATAGTTTAGTTTTTGCAGCTCTGTCATTATACACAATATCCTCAGCTGTGTTGTATACTTGTCTGGCTGTTCCTCAACTCATCATCAAAATATTACTTTTAAACAGCAGGCTTCTGTCTGGAGCGCAGAATACCAACCGAGCCTCACTGTGAATGTGACCTTCTCTGTGAATCCGCAGCTCACCTCTTTGTGCAGCATGAAGATCGCAGTAGAAGGCTGTTGCCATGGGGAGCTTGACAAGATCTACGAGACCATCGCCTACCTGGAGAAGAAGGAAGGGGTGAAAGTGGACCTGCTGCTGTGCTGTGGTGACTTCCAGGCTGTGCGAAATGAGGGAGACATGAAATGCATGGCAGTGCCAGCCAAGTACAGAACGATGCAAACCTTCTACAAGTCAGTTCTTTGTTACGTATTGAAGTTTTTAAAAAAAAGTGTAAATATGAGTGAGAGCATTCAAAACTGGAGCGTGCCTGTCTGTTGCAGATACTACTCTGGAGAGAAGAAGGCTCCAGTTCTCACCATCTTCATCGGAGGGAACCACGAGGCCTCCAACCACCTGCAGGAGCTTTCGTATGGGGGCTGGGTGGCACCAAACATTTATTATCTGGGTAGGAACCAGTAGATTAAATTGAGTGTATGCATATCGGTTTATTCTCAGGTTTAACTTGACCGTATGTTGCTAGGTTACGCTGGTGTTATTCGCTACAAAGGGATTCGAATTGGTGGCTTATCTGGAATCTTCAAATCACGTGACTACAGAAAAGGTGAGTTTTCTTTAAATGATTTCAGTCACATCATAGATTGTATATGAAGATGGACGATATGACAACTCCCAAAAGTGAAGTCAAACCATCACTATGCCTCCTGGTGGCTGGTCATAAACTCTGCCCCCTCCATTTTAGTGGGTGGGACATGGACCAAACTTAATCGTCAAAGTTTACGTGAAATAAATTCTTCTTCAAGATGGCAGCACCCGTATCTGAGATATTCATTTTTATACTATGGGAGGTCGCGTCGTACATCTTTATTTTTTATTATTCTATGAGTCATACACACGATGCAGTACATTTACGAAGAATGCCTGCTCTTTAAGGTCATCATGAATCCCCTCCGTACAACCCTGACACTCTCAGAAGTGTGTATCACATCCGAAACATTGAGGTGTTCAAATTAAAACAGGTAAATATCACAGTTTCTAATGTACAGTGCTCTCAAAGTTTATCCCTGTATTTATCTAAACTGTGTTTTGTTTCATTCTCCACTAAGATCCAGATGCCCATGGACATTTTCATGAGCCACGACTGGCCTCGAGGGATCTACTACTATGGCAGCGTAGGGGAGCTGCTGCGGAAGAAGAAGTTTCTGCGTCAGGAGGTGGAGTCAAACACTCTGGGAAGTCCCGCGGCTGAGGAGCTCCTGTCTCACCTCCAGCCTAACTACTGGTTCTCTGCTCATCTTCATGTGAAATTCGCTGCCGTCATGGAGCATCCGGTGAGAGTGACACTGTTTCTGCAGCTCCTAGAAAAACAAGTCTGGGAACAAATCTAATTCATCCCTGAATTTCATCAACTCAGTGAATTCTCCTGTCTTCAGCCTAAAGGTAATGCTGCCCCACGTGTGACCAAATTCCTGTCTCTGGATAAATGTTTGCCCTATAGGGAATTCTTACAGGTGAGAGTTTTGTAGCTGAATTTACAGAGATCAAGTAGATTTAAAGTGCAGGGATGAGAGTTTGACTTTGGTTGCAGATTGTGGATGTTCCAGAGAGACCTGGTTCATCTGAGGGTCTTGAGTATGATCCGGAGTGGCTTGCTATTCTGAAGGCCACAAACAGTCTACAGAGGGCCACCCCTCACCCCTGGAACCCCCCTGAGAATAATGGCCTGCACGAACGGTACGCAGATAATCAACACGTAGGAAGTTGTATGAAAAGTTAGGTCGAAGATTAAATCTTTTATGGATTGCTGAAGCAGCTTACAGTTTAGATTCATGCTGTTTTACCATGTGAACTGTTTCTCCACCAGGTGGGACTTCAGAGCTTCAGAAGCCGCCATGATGCAGGTGATGGAGGCTCTCAGCGGTGAACTCGCCATTCCAGACAACTTTAGCCGGACCGTGCCGGCCTACGACCCCAACAAGCCCCAGCCCCACGCCGCCCCCAGCTACAACACCAACCCTCAGACGACGGAGCTCTGTGCCACGTTAGGTCTCACGGACCTCTACGCCCAGGATGGGCAGGTAGGTGAGGTGGGGAATGTTCATGGCAGCACTGGAGGGGAGGACGATGAAGATGGAAACAGCGTGGGAAGCGCAGACGAGCGGAGCGAATATCCAACGGACACCTCGGGACTATCAAGCTCATATAATCCTGATGAGATCACCATAGAGGATGAGTGGGAGGAAGAGGAGGAGGAGAACGGGTCAAAAGCAGGAGCAAAGGGAGACAAGCTCTCTGACGTCCAAACCCCCGCCCGTATGGTTCTGCCTGAGCCCAAATCCAATGTGTCACCCACTAACCTGTCCCTCTTGATGAAGCTGCCACCTCCGTCCCACTCAACCCCAGCGGCAGCTCGCTCTCACTCTGGAGCAGAAAGTGAAGGACTGTGCGAGGGCGGGGAAGAGGACGAATCCGCTGCACGAATCTTAAAACGTACCAGTGACGAAGCCGTCAATCCTGGGAGCAGAGGCACGACCCCCATGATCAAACGCAGGAACCAGGTCATCTACGCTGCAGTGGAGGATGAGGAGTGTGAGGATTAGTGTGTCAGGGTGAGATGAGGCAGAAGGTGAGGACTCCTCCCACACAACATTTGTCCCAGAACGAACAATTCTCCGTCAGTTTGTATTGATTTGTAAAACTTCACATGTACTTACTGCTTGCTTTTTATACGGCTTCCAACATGAACTATACAAAGTAGATTTATGGAAGCATAATAATCAATTGGGACAAAAATTGAGAAACAATTGAGCAACAAAAGTTTCATCAGCAACCACAAAACAGCTGCCAAAATGTGTTTTCTACGGATATGGACTTTTTAAAAAAAAAGATTAAGCTCCTTTTTGTTTCACCACAAACAGCTGGGGTTGCTTTTTAACCGCTGCCCTGTTTTGTTAAGTTAATTAGTTTGCATCATTGTGCATTTTACCTTTGTAAGTACTGCACAATTACACAAACGGTCGAGTTAGCAGTAAATCAATAACTCCAGTGCACTTAAGATAAGATTGCTGTTTTTGTCAATTTAGTTTTTAACAGACGATAAAGCAGCTTTTTCTGTGGGAATCCTTTACGTAATGTTGTCAGATACTTATAACGATATGAATTTGTTAGTGGGAGAAATGAGTACGGCCTCGTTTTATCAACCTGCATCAGCTGTTTCGTGGTTGTCAGGTGTAACATTCTTGCTCAATCACTAATATTTTTGTCCTTATCAATCATTTGTACCCAAAAACATAAGAAAACACATCTCAGGTTGAAAGATCCCAGATTTATCCTTCAAAATGTCCTTAAAATGTAAATTGTAAATGACAAGAATGTTAGTTTCTGCACTTAGTTTCTACAGAAGGGCAATTACAGCCGTGAAAATGTTTCTTTGTTCAAATGCGATCGACTTTTTATACATTTTAATCAGACCAAGAAAATTTTAGAGAACAGATTTTTGATTTTCTGTTTAATTTTTTATCTTTTGTAACTTCCAAGACAACAGCAATGATTAAAGAGGCTGTGAAAATTAAAATATCCTTTCTTTTAAAATGAATTAACGCCATCGTACTTACTTTTACAGCCAGTCTATAAAATCTTTCATTTCACCGCTCTGAAGAAAAAGCATCCTGCACTCAAAGTGCCATTCACAGCTTTATTGAACACTTTACATACTGTAGGTGCAGATGAGAAATCAAGTCTTGTTTTAACGACTTGTCATAATTGCACAGAACACTGAACGTACCTGTGATCGCTGAAGAATGAACAGATGGATTTATTAGTGTGTGATGAGCTGATGAGCACTTAGTGTCTTTAGAGGGACGAACAGATTATTTTATCTTTTGAATAGTATTTGTTTCCCTAAATTTTGAGGCTTTTTATTAGTTTGCCACATTTTTAGAATTTGCATGACTTTGAAAATAAAGCGGAACAAAAGCATTTTCCTGCACACCGGTATTTGTTTAAATCAGATTCATAACATCTATTAGTCCTTCAAACGATACACTCCAGGTTCACAAGTGTGCTCTAAAGCCAACATACACTTCCATTAAAATTAAGACAATAATATACAACATACAGTGTATTCAACAAGATCTTCACATCCATACAAAAAGCCAATACAGTAGAGCCTAATGACAGGGTGACGTGTTATTGGTTTATGATACGAGCCGATGTTAGAGATGGTTTTTCCTGCACTTTGCCTACAAAGCTCACACGTAAAGAACATGATTCACAGAGAAAGAAAACTGGGAATAGGCACTTCTGTTTATTTTTTTCTTGTATATGTGCGGTTTCATCTTCTACGTCTTTCTTCATTTTCTTCAGCCAAGCCTTTTAGACAGCAACCAAGCACACACACTATGTTTTAAGAGCATTGCATTAAGTTAAATGAATCAGTGAAACCATGGAGATGAAGAGACAGATGAAGAACAGAGTAAACACAAGATGTTCAGTTTTCTTCCTGTTGCTGCTTTTAATTCCGTCCTGAAATCTCCCAGGACTCCAGCCCCGATGTTTTATTTATCTGAATCCATTAATTTAATCTCAGATGGACTCAACTGTAGTAATTGAGAGTAAAAACTTTACTCAGACCAGGAACTTTAAGCATTTGATGCATCACTACTTTCTTTGGATTTGATGGATTCTTTCTCTGCTACAGACGCTTGATTAGTCACAGCAATCGGTTTCCTGCTCATACATAACAAAACATGTGACTTCCTACACTCACTCAAGTTTATGTTGTTGCTGTTTATATTGTTGCTAAGAGCTGCAGCCTGCGAGGATCACGTTTTTTCCTCATGAGCACTCGAGCAACCAAAACGTCACCAGTCTTTCATGAAACATGCAAACTTTGTGTCTTTGGCCCTGTTCACACCTGGTATCAAGGTGACCTCTTGTGATCGAGTCTCACTTCCCCGCTCTACGTGCACGTACGTCATTCGTGTTCGCGAAGACAAAATGTTGTTATATGGACGTAGTGTGAGTTTACAGGTGTGTGTGTGTGTCGGGGAGAGAGTCAGGAGCAGCTGCAAAGAAAGATTTTATCAATTAAATAGAAATTCTATTGAGTCGATATTGTGATGGTGGCCACAAACAAATCATTGTATTGTTTACATGTTTACGTCACTGTGAAACTGGGTCAGAGGACGTCCTACAGTGTGTGTGTGTGCGCGCGCTTTGATTCAGCGAGAAGAATGTGGCCACATGCGTCACAGACCATGTACGAATGTTGTTTGAGTGATTAGATCTCAGGACACGCTTTAGACCTGAACTGAGCGCTGACCACTTGTGATCAGATGTTAATACCAGGTTAGAATGTCCGCAAATAATCCAGAGGGATGTATGTGAGACTGAAAATATCTGGTCAACTGCCCCGGACATTTTTCTGGATCTTTCCCTGCAGCCCCCTGGGAAAACGTCTATGTGAGAATACAGCAGGAAAATGTCTGTAAAATGCACCGCGAGAAAGTGGGTTGAGGACGTTTCCGACACCCTACAAATACCAAACTGTTAAAACGCTTTATTTCCTCAGCAGAATTTATACGTCATGTCCCGCTTCCTCCTGCTGCTACTCTACTCAGGTTCCACCCCTTGCGTGAATGTTCCCCACATTTTCCTGTTGTTGACGAGTCTGACGTGGACAATAACCGGAAATAATAATATAAAAGACAAAAAATACAAACGCCAGAAAAAAAGTTTGTCTGAAAACCTGTTTGTTAAGTTATAACCATTTGCTTCACATTCTGAGTTTGAGTTTCTGCCTGGACTAAAGGACTGTGAGAGGACCGGGTTTCCTCCGAGACACTGGAGCATCACTACAAGCGGTCGAGTTAAGTCAAAACACTGGACAACAATCACACACAAATTAACTTATGTTGGACAAACTGTACCATGGGTCCTATCTGACGTGGCCCTGGATGGTACCACTGACACCGGGAAACGTCAGGCAGGACACGGGGGTTTTATGAATCATGGGATCATTCCAGAGATGCAATATGTGGCGTTATTCACAGCGGGATCTGTTTGAGGAGATGACAAAACGAGAAAGCAGCCACAGCAGGCTTCTTTATCTTGCGCCTTTCCTTTCTGTCTTAGCCACTCGCCGGCGTGTGCTGCTCAGTTTGTGCATTCTTACACAATCAAACTGTGACTGAAACGTTGCAGGGCAGAGTGAAAACCAAAGAAAACTCACAAGTATTAGTGCTAAATACTACAACAGGCTTGCCACTGTCTTCCACATTCTTTATTTTGCACTTCTCTGTCTCAGTCGTCTATAAACCTGCTCTCGTTGTTTCCAAATGCAGGATCTCAGTTGTTCAGGAGACACAGATGTGAATCATCGCGCCTCATTCTCTCATTTTAAATGATCTGTCTGCTTGGACAGGAGGATGAATGGAGGGGAAGTGGGTGCGTAGATACTGGGTTACCCCACCTCGGGCCCTCGCCTGTAAGTTGGTTGAAGGGGGGGGGTTGACGGGCTGTGGTGGTGAGGATGGTGGGAGTACTGGAGGGAGTAGTGCAGGTCTAGTTCCCACCGCAGCAGGCTCGGGTAGAGTGAGCGTCTGGGTCCTGGAGGTTGACGCCGCGGTGCCGTGCTGCATGTGTCGGGTTCTGGGTGTCTGTTTTTGGCATCTTTTTCGCTGCAGTGACAAGAAAACGTGAAATATTATAATTAACAAAATCCAAACTAACGACAGAGTCTCAATAGAAAATATTTGGAGAATTCATGTAAATAACAAAACCTTTATAAGGATTAATTTGGAATAAAATGTTTTTCTGTGTGGCTCCAGGTTGATTGACACTCCTGAAGCTGTGTTTCAGGTCTGCCCTCTGGTGTTTGCTCCACCCACTGTTTCTGAGTAAATCTACGTAGCAGCCCCCAAGTTTCACTGAATTAAAATGGGCTCATTCCAGACTTCTGGACCCATACGATTAGTTTCTGCTGCCTCTCACCAATAGCCAGGAAGAGCTCGTTGACGTTCATGGCCGTCTTGGCAGAGGTCTCCATGAAGAGCAGGCCGGTGTCGTCCGCATACGTCTGAGCTTCCTGCAACAAAACAAACACAAGTGTAACATCAGCAGTGATTTGAAAAAAGAAACAGGTCCTTACTTCAGGTTTTTATTTCTGACAATTCAACTACTGCAGGACATTTTTCAGTTTTTCAAAGACTATATTGTCGACTGCATCAGTTATCAAAATAAAGGTTGGTTGCAGATGTTTCTGGTGTTAGATATAGTATACACATTTTAACAGACAGTGCGTAACCTGTCCATCATGATTTAGTTCAGGCTGTAAGCTCATGAAGAGGGTTTGTACAAGAGCGTGTTACCTCGTACTCTACAAGTCTCTTCTCTGCCAGGTCCGCCTTGTTCCCAGCCAGGGCGATAACAATGTTAGGACTGGCCTGTCGCTGCAGCTCCTTCACCCAGGCCTTGGCTCTCTCAAACGTCTCCTGCACAAACACACAACCGAGGTCAGATAAAACAACACGCGTGTAAACATCGGGCAGAAACAGCTGACGTCTCACCTCCTGAGCTTCTGTAAGCGTAGTGGTTATCTGTCCTCCGGGGAGGTTTTGTTTTTGTCTGCGTGTGTTTGTCCAGCTGATATTTTGCAGTATTTCACAAAAACTACAACTTGGTAGAATGACGCAGTATAGGTCCAGAAGGAACTCTTACATTTTGGTTCAGACCTGAATCAGGATTTTTTCAACATTTTCAGAAAATAATTCATGGTTTGTTAAAATCCAATTACCGTGTAATAAAATGTGTATTTCAAAGCAGATCCACAAGCAGAAACATATTTAATATATTTTATAGTTTCTCTTAAAATAATATAATTTAATCCAATAATAGTTCAGTTCATATAATAAATATAAAATTCGGCATCTGGTGAATTTAAGTATGGTTTCATTTCGTTGGGCCTCGGTGGAGGTTTGAACTCTCCTGACTGACATTTTAGTTGTAATGCAGGTTCTGTGAGTTTAAGCCTCATGAAATAAACCATGAATATGTATAAGGCAGCTATGCTTATTATCCAGAGTAATTATTTAACCTAAAACTACACAAACAGGTAACTGAAGAATGAACGTTTATCTCGTACCGGCTTGGTGATGTCAAAGACGACGATGGCGGCCTGAGCTCCGCGGTAATACATGGGCGCCAGGCTGTGGTATCGCTCTTGTCCCGCGGTGTCCCAGATCTCAAACTTCACTGTGGTGTCATCTAGACACACAGACTGGGCCAGGAAAGCAGCTGGACACACAGACAGACAGACAGAGGACAGGTGGATACTCCTCAAACCTGCTATCACTGCTGGTGAAAAGTAGTGATTTGAGGTACTTCAATTGAGTATTATACTTCTACTCCACTACTTCTGTCTGAGGATTGAGTTACTAGTTCCCTCGTAAATTATATAGTGACTTAAAGTAGCTGAACGTTGTTCTTGCACCTTATATTATTGTCATGATCGATTCTTCTGCTACTATCCAGAAAAGAAGCCTAAATATCACAGATTCGAACGCTGCCATCTTGCCCTGATGACATCATTTGGAGCCAGAGTCTGTGCAGTAGCTTACGCGACGTGGATCCCAGGAATCGAGGTACGTCGTATACACTACAAATAAGTAAGAATCAGTCTCAGCTGTCAATCATGACGTCTCAGCCCATTTTTATAGCTGAATGACAAAAATCATCTTTGAGAAAACGTATTTGATGTGTGTACTTTTGACTGTTTTAGTTTTGGTCCATGTCCCTTTTGCTAACATGGAGGAGCCATCACGTCATTTGTATCCGTATTCACATTCTATGATTCATATGTCCGTCCCATCAACACTGAACAATGGGAAACGTTTACTTGGTCTCAACGATGGACTGATTAGACTTTGATGATCAAAAGGTCAAGGCCGCTGTGACCTCATGTCATCCATCTTTACATACAGTCTATGGTCCCCACTGAAATTATAAATCAATGATGAGGATTTGAAGATAGAAGTTCCCTCAGATTCACCACAAACCAAATCAACAACATCCACCCTTCTTCCCCCTAACATCCACTCACAACCCTCCCGGCCTTCGGACTCACCTCCGATGGTCGTCTCCTGGAACTCATCAAACTGTCCCTTGACGAAGCGCAGCACCAGGCTTGACTTGCCCACGGCCATGTCACCCAGCAGCACCAGCTTGAACTGGCAGATCTTGGTCTGGGGTAGTGTGCCGTTGGTGCGGCCTCCACTCCCTCTGGAGCTCATACCGGCCCGCGTAGGAGTCGGCAGGGGGGCTGGGCCTCCTCCCTGGAGTGGAGTAGGATGCGTCTGGACGTCGGTCACTTTACTTAAAAAAAAACCGGCTGTAGTCGGGTCTCGCTGGTGACGTCTCTTCTCTGCCTGTTGTGCCTGTGTGAAGAAGAGGAGGGGTTAGTGGATGACACCATGACTTGCCTCTTATCTCCAGTGGGCCCACGGGTTTGAATTGAGGGGTCGAGCTCTGACGTGAATGAAATCTGAAATATTCAGTTTAACATCAAAACATTTTCATAATTTATCACTATTCTACTGTAATCTACAATATAAATAACAGACACTAATACTAATAAACTTTACATACTTCCCAAGTAAATGATACACAAAAGAGTTCTAGAATACACAGTTAAGTTCTAAAATGTAATGGACATAATAAGCCTATAATAAAGAGACTAAATACAAGTCTCTCTGGAAGATATTAATGAAAGTTTTAATTTGCAATAGAAACCTGCAGAAGCTAAAATGTTCTGTCTGCTCCACATTTATCCAGGAAGGTTCTCGGTTCTAATCCCAGCTCGGCCACACTGTAAGTGTGAACTTTGCATGTTCTACCCGTGTCTGTGTGGGTTTTTTGTCCAGCTTCCTCCCACAGTCCAAACACATGCAGATTGAGGTTTGGTTTATTTAAGGCTCTAAATTGTCTGTAGGTGTGAGTGTGAATGGTTGTTTGTCTGTATTATTGCCCTGTGATACCATGGCGACCGGTCCAGGGTGCGCGCGATGTCATCTGACCCTCAAAAGAATACGCGTTATAGATAATCGCTGAATGGATAGTCTGTGTCTCAGTGTCATAAACACACAAAGCTTTTGCACAGGGTATCGGTAATATCGCTCTTGGTTTAATCGAAGAAGAAGTGGACACCATCCTCCTGAGCTGCTGCTGCTGCTGATGATGGACAGTGAGACATGATCGGGGGGTTTCACAGGGAGGATGAGGAGGATGATGATGATTATGATGATGATGCAGCTCTGCTCCCAGGCTGTAACACTGAAAACACCATCACTGCAGCACGTGTGTGTGTGTGTGTGTGTGTGTGTGTCCACCAAGCCTCAGCGTTTGTCACAGCAGCTAAAGAGCCACCATCACTGTCTGCAAGCCTGTGGCCAACCACGACTTCCATGTGGGATCTATTAACAGCAGTGTGTGTGTGTGTGTGTCTTTCCTTCCTGCATCATCACACTCTCATTAAAACACGTTATCTCGCCTCCATCTCTTATCTGCGGTGCTAACGGCAGCTCTCAGGTCGGATCACACCAACCCGGATCGAAGCGTTTACATTTTCGACGCCTGACGGAAACCTCGGATTCTGCGCGTTCTCCTTGAAGCACGTGTCTGCGGTCGGAGGACGGCGGGATCTTATTTACCTGGGTTCGGGGGTTCGGAGCCGCGGGGTCGCAGGCTCCTCTGTTGACAAGTCGCGATCAGCTGGTGGAGGAAATGTTCACACTTCCTGTAAAGACGCGCGTGCGCACTGAGTGACGCATTGTGGCGCTGAAGAAGAACCGCATTATTTCACCGATACGTCATTTACAACGATTCACCGGTTTTATACCAGCGATAAATAATCACGATAATGTAGATGATGTATAAATGATGTGTTCCCTTTGTGGAGAACTCAGAGAAACGCTGGGGCATTTATTTGTAGAGTAATTATCACTTCACGTTTCTGTGGGAAACTGTTGTGTTTGACAGAGAATGATATTAAATTTGATTATTATTTTAATACAATTTTATATCTGTAAATCTATATTCCAACCTCGGAAACCGAATTTTACAGAACTGCTAATTTATATCAAATTAAAGAAAAATATTAAAACCTTTAAGATTTACAGGATTATTATTTAAATACTTTTTCTTTTTTATTGATTTTGCTTTTTCACTTAATAAGTATGGACTTATGTTCAAGATGTGAATATTTATATATATATATATATATATATATATATATATATATATATATATAAATATATATAAACATACAATATATAGAGATTTGGTTTCTCCTGTGGCCTCCGGGCCGCTGGGGGCGCAGGAGGGCAGGTAGCCCGGTGTGTAGTCGGAAGTGTTGACCATGTGGCGGATGTTTGAATGATCAGGATCCGTCTGAAACTCGTCTCTACCTGTTTTTATTTACATTCTCTGACCTGAAACATAATGAATGTGTCAAATTAAACCGGAAACTCGTCGCTCGTGTTTAACTCTCAGTGATTGATGCTGAGCGTCGTCATGCCAACGAGCAGCAGGCAGAAGAAGAAGAAGGGGGGGGACGTGGCGGTGAGATCAAGCTACAGTAATCTCAATGGTGTAATGTAACTGAGTACTTTTACTCAAGTACTTCAGAGTATCTCCTTCACACAAGGACTACTACTACAATCCAGCCTTTTATATACCAATGAAGTTTTTATATGTAGGATATTACTTTATCAAATGTTTTATTAAATTCTGTACAAATACAATCAAACACGACACATTTCTGTTTTCTCCATCAAACAATTAAAATAAACCAAAGAATACAAACAAAACAAAGAAGTTATCTGGACTGAGCTCAGTCATATCGTCTGGTAATGAAAGTAGTTTAGGTTCTTTCTTGTGTCCGACACATTTCAGTGAGTTTAACAAAAGTTTTGACTCCAGCAGCTTTGAAATGATTAGAAATATCTACATTCATACCACATAGTTGTAAAAGTACTGCAGCACATGTACTAAATTATTTATCATATTCTTTATACAATATTTGACTTTTTAATACACACACGGTGACACAAAGTGTGTAACTAAGTACAAAACCTTTTTAACGGAAAAAACACAAGTAGATTTTCAACATTTTTACATATAATAGATTACTACAGTGTGATATTTCTACTTTCACTTTAGTAATGAATACTGTAATTAATAAAAAGATTTAATTAAACTTTTGATGACTCTGTTTATTTGCGGCTTGAACCAGGTGCAGGGAACCAACGACAGCAGCGTGGTGAGCAAGGTGTCGGCTGCAGCGCTGGGCTACTTCCATGACGACTTCCTCCAGCACTTTGTTTGCAAAGTGGCCAGAAGATCCCCGCTCATCAACAGGTCAGTGGAGACGTCATTCTTAAATTTTTTTTGCTTGGTTCATGTCCCGTCTGCCAACATGGAGGAGGCAGGTTTTATGACCTATATGCAGCCAGCCACCAGGGGGCAATTGAGATGGTTTGGCTTCACTTTTGAGGCACTGTCATGTCGTCCATCTTGATTTACAGTTACAAACAAATATTTTACATCTACCGATTTTTGTAAAAGTTTAATTGATCTTTAAAAACTTGGGGTTTTTTCCAGCATATATGAAAAATAGTCAAATGAGAAATATAATCAAATATGGTTCTTTGGATGAATATATCCAGTGTCTGGTTGTTCTGTACATGTCAAACTTTATTCGGTTATTTGCTTCAGGGGCTACTATGTTCGCTGGAGAGCTGTGGACCACTGCGTGAGGAAGTTTCTACACGTGACTGAAAACTGCCCCAAGAGACAGGTGAGTTCTCAGAATAAACTAACACGCCTGAAAACAAATATTACATGACCACTACAACCATCACTTTTTCCAAACAGACTCAAACACAGCCTGGGAGTTTTCAAACTAAAACGGGACCAGCAGCATTTCCAAACTTTATTGGTGTAGAAGTGTGGATGAAGCTGTATTGTCATTGGAATTTTTTTCATTCTGAAGAGCCATGAATTCTCATTATCTTTCCACCTTTTTCTAGATTTTGTCATTGGGTGCAGGTTTCGACTCGTTGTATTTTCGCCTGCGGGCGGATGAAGCCCTCGCCGGAGTTGTTGTGTTTGAGGTGGATTTCCCTGACGTTGCTCGGCGAAAGACTGCTCTCATCTCCTCTAATATTACACTGAGGGGGATGTTAGACTCACACTTACCTTCACCTACAGGTTTGTCATTTACTTTGCTTTTACAAAATATGTTTGTCATATAGTTGATGTGAGATTTCAGAAGAATGTGTGTGTGTGTGTTCAGGAGCTGTGCATGTATGGAGTGGTCAGTACCGACTGTTAGGGTTGGATGTCAGAGAGGAGTCGCAGGTGAAGGAGGCTCTGGAGGCAGCTGGGTTGGACTGGGCTGCTCCGACTCTGATTCTGTCTGAAGTGGTGCTCACCTACATGGAAACACGATGGTAAACACTCAGCGTTGATAAGTGTCTTTTCTAAACCTGTTTGTAATGTTGTGTTGATACTTCACAATTATTCCTCGTCATTAGTGAGTCATCCTCAAACTCTTCTATAATAATTTGTTTGTGTGCAGAGTTTTTTTTTATAAACACTCAGTGGTGCAGTTAGTGAAGTTAGAAAACTTTGTGTTCATCCCACCTGGTTTGTCTGCACTGAAGATTTCAATATTTTTCATCAAATGAAACTGAATTTTCTTTTTTCACATTCACGTGTGTGGTTTATATATAAGTTTGAAGGATTTACTTATCTGATGTTATTTTTTCATACATCACATGTATGTTAAACAACCGACACAATCTTCAGACCCAAGTTCAGAACTTTTCAAAATAAAAGCTCTGTAATTCAGCCTGTAGACAAATTGGGAAAGAGGAAGTAATACTATGAATGTTGCTGTTATGATGGAGATCAGCTCCTGTGAATGTCTGTCTCAGTCCATTATGGTGAAATAAAAATATTCAAATGATCAGTTTTGGTTTTCTGGCCGCCCCCAGGAGCTAGTCGCCTGTTTATTAAATTTGTATTGATATGTGACACACATACAGTTTGTGGAATTAGTCAGTAGATGTCATTAATGTGTTTTCATGTCACAGTGACCCACTGTGGCCGACACAGCTCTGACATGAACGTCCGTTAGCAGCAGTATGTTGTGTGTTTTTTCCAGGTCTGATGTTGTCATCGGTTGGGCGGCAAAGCTCCTGCCTCAGTCACTCTTTGTGATGTATGAGCAGATCCATCCACACGATCCCTTCGGCCGGATCATGCAAGATCATTTCCACAAACTGAATTCAACGCTTCATGCCCTTCGACAATACCCAGACGCCGCAGCTCAGAGACGCCGGTTCCTGGACAAGGCCAGCATGCAAACCTATCACTGAATCTTTTCACTGTTAAAGGGCAAAGGACAGAATTTGATAAATCTGTGTTTTTGCCTCCAGGGCTGGGATCAGTGCGTGTGTCTGGATATGAATGACTTCTACCTGGGGCTGGTTCCTGAGGATGAGAGGTGCAGGGTGGAGACCCTGGAGCCTTTTGATGAATATGAGGTTAGCTGTTGGAATGTGGTGGCCATTTTACTGTCAGCCAAGTTCGTAGGGTAGCGCTTACTTTGTCTGCAAAGCACCGTGGGTCCACTGTAAACACAAGACCGGGAGGCTGAAAACCATTTAATTAGAGTTTGTTTGAACACACAACCTGCAGGCGATTCTTCAACAGTAACTGCTCTGGTCCATGATGCTAAATACAAGTGATTCGGTGTGTATTTGGCATGTCCCATACACCAACATGGAGGGCATAGCATTAATGACGGAGCCAGTCACCAGGGGACTACAAAATGTAGTAACAGAAACATAACCACAGAAAACTGTTCTAACTCATAAACACAGTTGACAACAACATGAAATGTCAGAGCCTGTGTATCTGTCCGTCCTCAGGAGTGGCACCAGAAATGTTCCCACTACTTCATTCTCACTGCATCTCGGGGCTCTTTTATGGCTCAGGCTTTACTCACACATCCTCCAGGTAATGTTTGCTTTCACCTTTTGAAATCTCTCTAAGTCATTTGACATCTTTACAACAATTTATTGACAAGCAGGGGTCACCAGGTCTAATCCGGTCCTGGAGCTATAACCCATAAATCATTGAGAATTGTCAAATTTTGCCAGAGAACCAGGAAACTCAGAGACCAGTTGCATGTGTTGTAAACTTGTATGAATGTTTTTCCTGTCTAAGCTTGTGACGTGGCTTTTGTTCCCCTCAGTATCTCCAGTGTCGTCTGTAAACACATCTTTGAGCCCTGTTGCCCTGAGTGTGAAGCCTGAAGCTGCTTGTGTGGAGGGTTTGGGGATGGCTTCCACCTCAGTGAGCCCAGGACAGCTCCTGCTAACAGGAGGCTCCAGCAGGGGGGGCAGGGGGGCAGTGAGTCGAGTCCTCCTCCGAGGGCAGGAAGGGTGGAGATCCGTCCCTCGGGAACCGTCACTAGATTTGGGTGAGAGGACTTGCTGCAACAGAAAGTTCTTGCGTTTTACACTTTTTACTTTGAGGGAAATCTTCAAATCTTCCGAGCTTTTAATAAATAAAAGAACGTTTTCAGCTTGAATCAGAAATGTTAAACCTTGATGATGAGGAGATCTGTACAAAATAATTTATCCAGAGAAGCTACCTGGTGTTACTGGTTTTATTTCTGGTGTAAGAGGTAAACATGGGGGTAACATTAGACATATTTTGCTTCAGCTTGTGTTTCCCTCTCGCAGGTGTCCGACTGTACCACACTGTCACGCTCTGCCCTGGAGGAGGTATTGTGGTGTATGGAGGTCGCTCCTCTCCTCTCAGCCCAGTCAGAGGCCTTTTTAAAGTGATGCTGGACCCTGGTGGTCCCCCTGCCCCTCTAGACATAGTGAACCTGTGTGTAGAGGAGATGGTCTGTACAGGTGATCCACCACCGCCAAGATGGAGGCACACTGCAACGATCGTCAGTCACAAAGGTACGTTTAAAATAAAGTCCTTTTTCTCTTCATCTGAACATGCACTGATCTCCGGATAATCTCCTGAATGCAAAAGTCTGAAGAAAGTTCAAACCCAATTGTCCGGACATTTCCCGGAGTTCATGTCTGAAAATGGAATCATTCAAGAACTTCTCTTTTTTCTTCTGCAGGCAAAGACTTTCTGTTTGTTTATGGTGGAAAGAATGAATCCGACGCTGCTCTGGGTGACGGCCACTTCCTGCGTCTTGACCAGCAGCACTGGACTGAGGTTTGCTCCGTCTCCCTATTCATTTGTTCTCTTCAACACATAAGTGCACCTCACTGAAAATATAAAATGGAGTGTTAAAATGTCCTTTCATACATCCCTGTGTGTTATTTACAGCTTCCAGTAGAGGGAGCAGCACCAGAGGCACGCCACTCCCACTCAGCATGTTCATATCAGGGAGGTGTGGTGATGTTCGGAGGACTGGACCGAAGGGGCGTTCCTCTGGGGGACACTTTCGTACTCAGGCCCACTGACAGAGGATTCTCCTGGGAGAGAATCGAGCTGCAGCCACCTCCAGTCCCCAGGTGTGATGATGTGACACAAACGCTCTGATGCTTCGACTTTAAGAAAGACGGTTCATACAGTTTGATCTTATGGGATGTGCTTTGTTTTAGATACTCCCATTCTGCCCATGTGATTGGACAGAAGCTAGTTGTGGTGGGCGGGGTCTGGATGCATTCCGATGGCGTACCGGGTGTTGTCACGATCGACCTCGCCACACGGAGCAGCATTGAGTTCAGTCTGGACACGGTCAGTTCACATTTATTTGACTCGATCAAAATAGAGAGAGGCGACAGGAAATTAACTAGAAGGAGGCAGATAATCTGCATCACCCCCTGGTGGCTGGCTTCAGTATAGGTCATAAAACCTCCTCCATGTTAGCAGATGGGACATGGACCAAACAAAAAAATTTAAGTAGACGTTAAATAAATGTTTCCCAATGGTTGAAAGTGGAGACGCATCGTGCATCTATATATACAGTGATAGAGATGTGACCCTCTCTCTCTCTCTCTCTCTCTATATATATATATATATATATATATATATCCCTGTGCCCCTCCGCCCCCCTGTAGACCATGGTGCCGTGGCCCCTGATGCTTCACTCTTTCTGCTGTGAGCTGACAGACTCAGAAGAACCAGATCTGCTCCTGATTGGCGGAGGAGGAAACTGTTTCTCCTTTGGGACTCATTTCAACCCTCAGCCTGTCACTCTGAACCTCAGACCTGTACTGGGATGAATTTCTTCTAGAATCAGAAGCAAAAACTCTGGACCGAGCACTGAATTTGGGACCGATGTCCATTCTCTGTTGAAAAATAAGGCAGTACTGGGAGAAGTACGGTTTTCAGGATCCTGACCACAGCATTTCCTCTGGCTGTCTGAAAGGTGTGTCCCTACAGTTCATAAGAACACCATGACTCTATTGACGTGCACTGCACAGCTAATGTTACAGTCACATTACTCATTAAGATGTGATCACAGAGCTGTGGTATGAAAACACTTTGTGTTGTGTTGTTCTTGTTGATATCAAGCAGACCATGTAGTAATATAATAAAAACACAAACCTGTAGCTTCATTCTGCTCCCAGTGGTTCAGTCTCTCCTCCTCCTCACTGCTGCAGCTCCAGGATCTCCCCCTCTTCTCTTGCTCACCTCAGTACAGCTCTCAGCTGTTTCAGTGTGTAAATGGAGAAGACAGGTTTCTCCTGTTACCACTGTCTCCCTGTTATCAGGCTATAAGTGAGTCTGTTTGCTAACGTTAGCCCGCATTAACATTCAGCTACCTAACGTCAGTAATAAAGCACTACCACAGTGTGCTAACATATTTTCTTCATGTAAACTATTAACTAATGTTGCATATACGAAATACACAGGTAACATTAGTAAATATATATCGATCCATAGACTCCTCCCCCTCACTGCAGAAAAGCACAGAGTTTGATATGATGTCATCAGCTTGTGACACACTGGACCTTTAATAATTTGGAGAAACAAGGATGAGTATTGTTACTCTACTTCTCTTGCAACTAACTTACCAAACATAAGTGTCTGCTGCACAGAATGTGTCAGTGCAAGAGAAACTACAGAGCAGCCAAACAGGGATTAATCAACATCCCTTCTACAGTTTGAAGAAGGCTGCCACAGAGGAGATGATTCTGGAGATGCGGTTGGGTTTTTTGGACATGTAGGTTTTTATACAGTCAATGATGTTTTTCTCGACCTCTGGTTCCCTGTTAGAAATGCAAAGAAGCAGCATTTCTGGACCGGCCCACTTCTTACACAGTTCCTTGAAAACAGGCTTATGGAGGTTATTGATTATTTCTGAGGATATCTCAAAGTCAATGTCTTTGACTTCGGCCCATGTTTTTTTAAACAGGTTATGAGCGAGTTCTGTTGGGTTGCCATAAGACAAGTTCACTTTTGACTTTACATTGACTCGAGCAACAAGCTGGACGAGGATGAGACTGACAAACATTTTTTTGCGGGTCTCTGCCAGGTCCCTTGTGGATTTAATCTCCATTACAGTGGATGTCATTCGGTTGGTGTAGTCACCGGCCTGTTTTGAGAACCACCAGTTCATCAATGGCAGGGCATTGAACACTCTCTCCTGTATGTTCCCGTACATCCTTCTATGTGATTTAGGAACAGACACTGTCATTGCTGCATCTGGAGTCACCACTAAAATCTCAGCTGTGACGTACCTGTAAAGGACATCAGTAAGGACAGGTGCTTTTTCAGGTAAAACTCTGAACTTAGTCTCTGTCAGAAGCAGATACTCGACACTAGCCATCAGAAACTTCATTGACTCCCTGCTCTGGACTTTGGTTTTCTTCTCGAATTCCTTCTTGACTTGTGCCCCCATCTTGACCATCGATGCTGTGGCAAAAAACTTTGCCAAAATCTTCATGATCTTCTTCTCCACTCCTTTGCAAATCCTTGTGTCCTCCGAGGATTTAGAGATACTACTCAACTCAGAAGATGTTACTCTCTTCTCTTCACTAATTATCTGAGAGATTTCATCTGAAGTAGCTTTAAACTCCAGAGAAGATTCGAGTATCAGCTCACTCACGTCAGCTTCGGACATTTCATCTACAAGGGGCACCATGATCTCGCTCACCTCCTTCAAAATAATTTTCGTGACAGTCCCACTTTTGTTAAGGAGACTGCTGCTGAGTGTTGATTCTGAGGTTGTTGATCTGTCAGAGCGGAAACTGTTTGGTGAGGAGTAACTGTCTGATGAAGATATTATCCCCTGAAGTAACTCGTGCATAAGCTCAAATGGGCTTTGACTACCTAGTTTCAGCTGGAACGAGCCCTCGATTCTGGCCGAAAATTTCCTCAACACTTTGCAAACACAACAGACCATTCTTTCAAGTTTGTTGGGTGTAGGCCTGGGAAACTGTGGCGGTCCAGTGGAGTGTGCCCTGGTGGAGTTCTCCGACAGGAAGTAATTGACCCTCTCTATCATCTCCTCTGCAACCAACCCTGTGAGTTCATCCAATCTTACAGAATTTGTTAAGCTGCCCTGTGCGAAACTTTGACGAAGTGCGTCTCCCAGACTGGACTGGAGACTCTCCGTAATCAAGGGCAAGTCATGTCCATGTGCCCTAATCAGGTCTAAGGACACAGACGATGTCATGAGCAGAAGAAGTTCTGCCAATAGATGCTTTGTGGCATTGTCTGGTGTTTTTGATTTTAACAGGTTCCACTGCTCTATAGTCAACTTGGAGAGAAAGTGCTCAATCTGCAGGCGAATAGTTTCAACTGTTTCGTCAGGCAGCTTCAATGCATCAGATGTATCCATGGTGAATATGTGAATTATATTCTCCTCCCTATATGGAGACACAAAAACCTGCTACATCATTCATCGTTCATCAATATTCTTTATACCTTTCTTCCTAAATATACAACTCTGTACAGAGTCCTTTACATTCATACAAGATGAAAGGTATCTTGTTCTTCTCTTATTTGTTATTCCAGCCATAATTCATAGACACATCACAGACATGAACAAGTCATTTTAAAGATCAAAGCCAATTAGAATGTGTCTCAAAGATAAGTCCCAACCCCAAACCGTGACTGACATAGCAACCTGACTGACATAGCAACCGTTGCTGGGTAGCAAGCCTGGCCCCTTGTTCAAAGCTATGGTTACTGTAATGGCGTTTTCAGACACGAATTGCTGAGGATGTCCGAGCCCTTCTTCTTCTTTGTTTGGTTTATTGGCAGGTAGAAACCAACATCAAGTTACTCTACCACTGTCTACTGTGTTGATGAACGTTGGTTGCCACCCGCCAATAAATGGAACATCGGACACTTAGACTAAAAACACGATGTTAATGTTTCGAGTTGAATTTGAATGTCGAGGCTCATGGACACTTACGACACCACAGGAGCAGTTTGGAGGAGTTTTTTATGTTTTTCTTAGTGTTTTTTTAACATTTGAAACAGTTGTCATCATTGTTTTGGATTTGGCTGCAACACCATTTACCCCTGAAACTCCGAAAGTGTTTTGTGGACTCAAACACTTCACCCACCTCTCGATCGGCACAGTGGTGAGTAGATAATTTTCATTTTTCAGTGAACTATCCCTTTAAGGACACATCATACTTAAAAGATATCAAACCACTACACAGAAATGTCTTCAGTCTGTTTGCTGGACAGATTTTTATTTGCGAGACCTCAGAATGGATTCATGAGAATCATGTTTTGAATGGAGGGTAAATCATTCAGTAAAGCGCCTGAAGGACAGGACTGTGGGACTGATGGCCCCCCAGTCGCCAGGTTTGCGGTATTCTCCCTTCTCCAGGAAGTACTGGCGTCCACGGTAGTTGGGATGCTCATAGAAAACCCACCAGCCGTCGAAAACCTTGCAGGAGTTGACCTCCCTCCAACGAAACTTCTCCAGAAGGGAGGGACAGTCCTCTGTGGCCTCGAAGGCCTGCCCCCCGAAGTCTGCCCTCTCATAGAGCTGCATCTTGTACAGGGTCCCACTGGTCTGGAGGGTGGCGAGAGGAAGAGAGGAGGGGGGGAGTGGTAGTTAGTGTATGGGCTTGGGATAGAATGGGAACGGAATGTGGGGTGAGAGAAAAGGTGAAGGGGGGGATATATAGGGAGATAAGATTTTCTATCTAACAAAAGGGAATCATGTTCAAAACTTTATTTTAACCTCCTGTAGTTTAGTCATATAGAAACATAATGAATAGTTGTATTTCCGCTACAAGTGGTTATCAATGCAGCTGGATTCTTTTGGACTCTTCACATCTAAAATCACGTCTTTTTAGATTAGTTTAACCAACATTACCAAATATTATTTTGACGTTAACCTTTAATTATTCTTGTTTTTACATTGAATGTATTTTAAGTTGTCCTTCAGAAAGGCATCACAAAATAAAATAATAATTCTCATTACTATTTTAATTAGTATCATTATTATTAGTCATACTTAATGGCTGGTGTATAAATACATGATGTGAGACATAGTTGAATATTGGAGATAAAACTGGTTGTTAATAACGTCTCAGTGTTTTGAACTGATCACAGTTCAGCTTCACTCTTCAACTGTCTGGAGCTGATTCAGTTGAAGCTGTGACTCTCAGTCAGTTCTTCTCACAGGAGTTCGAACCCACTCAGCAGAGTTACACAAACTAAACGTTAAGGGAGTGAATGAGGAAACGTTCTCCATGTTCACACTCACTCAACATCAAACTCACTTCAATCAAGCCGATATTTCAGGGTTAAAATATGGATCATTTTAATGTCTTTAAACCTGTTTGCAACCACACGTGTGTCATAAACAATTTGTTAAATATAGCAAGTAACTGCGTGAATAATTGTGCTCTCACTTCTCTGCACAGGTTTTATAGTCTGTGCATCAATTAGACTCCACCCCTCACTGTTTTGCTTCCTTCCTGCCTTTTTGAACGAACCTCGTCGTATGAACGATACATCACTGCACATGGGCACAGCTCGTACTCGCTACATTGATTTTTAAGTAGTGCTGCTGAATCTGCCCCGCAGGCTGTGGGTCTGTTGGACAGAAGCCTGAACGTACAAACAGGCTGACCCATGTATTGGTCTCCATCGACAAAGCCCTGCAGCCACTGCTAGCATCATAGCATGCTCTTCCGCTGGTTTTTACTTTCCCCCTGTAACTCACTGCAGTTGTGAACAGTTCAGTGAACTACCCTCTCAGCTGGGTAAAGTTAGCACAGGGAGGCTGACTTACAAAGTGGATCATCTTGCAGGAGCTGAGTCGGTCGTTGAGTCCCATCCAACGCTGGTAATCTGGGTACTCCCCCCTGGTCAGAACATACTGGTAGCCCATGTAGTTGGGCCTCTCGTAAACCACCCAGGCCCCGCTCTCCACCCGGATGGAGTTACAGCGGCTCAGGTAGGCGTGGAAATCTGAGCAGTCGCTGTCGCACTCATAGCGTCGGCCCTGGAAGTTCTTGTCCTCGTAGAAGACAATCTGTGGAACAACACAAACCTATTTTAGACACTGCAGCTTGGAAACGCATCAACAGCGACTTCCTGCAGAAAACCTGAGAAACCAGTCGACAACACTGTTTGAAACGTGTCAGTTTCACCTGGAAATGTAAATATCAGCAGATTGGGACACATGCACGGCTTCAACAAAAACCCCACACTGTACTCTTTAACGAAAACGCCTCAGTGTGAACCTGACTGTCAATGCTGGTCCTGCTCTGTCTTCACTCACCCTGCCCATCTTGGATATATTGCGCGGGACAGCCTTGGTGATGTCAAGCGATGGTGGTGGTCGTTCCCCTGCGGTCTCGATGTTGCTCTGGCTCCTCGCCGCTCCCTTTTATACGCCCCGCTTTCCCCACGTTTATAAACAGCAACAGTGGAGGCAAAAGGGGAACAATCGCTTTGTCATGAAAATGAGATCCAAAAATTGAGTCAGTGATTCTAGTGCTATTCAGTTTTTCCAGAAAAGCGAGGAAGGATTACGGCATAATGCCCGGGCATGGTAAGCATCCATTGACCCCACTTCTGTACTGTCTGCATCCAGTGCCCCCACCCCATCCACCCTGTCCTACCACCCCCCCGCCATGTCAACACATGCCAGCTCCACCAGCTTGCCCCCACCTGGCGATGACCTGCCAACTCAGGACTTATTTCTGCCTTATGAATGGCTCCGGTTAGATTCTGTGGAGGAAGACACGCTCAGATCCTTCAGGAAAAACAGACATACCACCTTCAATAAAACTATTACTCTTGCAGAAAAATGCCACTATATGTGGTTAATTATTGTAAATAGCATAATTATTGCTGATTAATCAAGTCATTAAGAATCAAATCAATAAGCAGGACGTCACTTGGATTCAGTCAAAACCTTTATTTGTCATTTTTTAAACTAGAACTGCATCGTGATCTTCGTACAGTAACGGGGAAGCTCTGAATCAGTTATTCTTATATAAGGCAGTTTACAGTGTAAACACTTTCATCTTGAAAATGAAGACACATCCCAGCAATTTGAATTTTACAGCAGTTAAATAATATTTTACAGTGCATATTTTTACCAAGTCCACTTCATCCACCTGTTGTGTATATCCCATTGTGTAACACCATGGTTCAGGTTCAGCATGAGTATGAGCGAGGCAGGTTTTTAAATGCTAAGAATGGAGGGTAGATTCATGAAAAATAGTTTTACTCAAATGCTAAAATATACATATTAATACCGGGGGAGTTCATCCAAAAATAAACATACATTTAGGATTTGTGGCACATCTGGTGACTGTGAAGTTTTGCTTCACTTGGCAAACATGAGCCAACTCTTCTACTTCAGTTTCAACATAGAACTGAGAGGAAAAGTCACAGAGCAGAAACCAGCTGTCAGGAAGCTGCACGTTCATATTGTGCGCACGGCCACACCACAGTCATTGACGTAATGACTTAATGTCCGGACGGTTCAGGTACACAAAATAAATTATGTTAATATTCCTTCGTTATTCTTTTCGTTTTTCTAACACAGAAAAATAGTATATCCTGAGTTAATAACTGTAGGTGCACTAACATCCTCGATCCCAAAGGTGCTGAACTGACTTAGCTTCTACAATCTCCATCTTTAAATGCCTCTGTTAATGGAAAAATATATATTTTAAAGAAAATAGTGAGTCGTTTACATACATGGGCACAGATTGGGAAGAATGGTCACTTCAGACAGAGCACGTGATTCTCCAGGAACATCACCACAGCGTCTTAACGCAGCAGCCATCACCCAAAGAGACATAATCACAAGTGCTGCAAGTTCCTGTCATAGTTTACCGAGTTTACACAAGAACTAAGGGCGGCGAGTGGATTTCAGTTGTCAAAGTATCATTATTATTATTATTATTAAGTTAGATTAAGTTATTTGATTTTCTGTCTCAGCAAACACAAATGAAACCTTTTCCAAACTGTCCCTTTATAAGCCGGCGCTATTTTAACTCCACACCTTCCTTCCTGTTTGACCACATGCCACTCCACGCCCTCCTCGACTCGACACACTTGTCGAAATTAACAGCAGCTGCCTTTAGTTGTGAAGCAGCACTAACTACTTCTCAACAATGAGTGTGATGCAAGTTGCTGTAGAAGCTACAGACCTGCCTGAGTAATAACCACAAACTTCCTGTACAATAACACTTGATTCAAACAGGAGCTCCTGACTTCATTAACACTTCATGTGGCCCCTGTGTGCTGCCCTAACTTACAGGTACAACAATCCTGCTGGATGAGAGAAGCCCAACCGCTCAACAAGCCATAGGAGACTGTCCCATTGACGGTCCATTTCTAATATGTGTGGTATCGTTGACTCGGAGTGTGTCGGTCGCAGGCCTGTTGGAGTCGTGTGGTGAGGCTATCGCAGGAGGGATGAGGCTGTCGAGTTCCTGCCTGTTCCCCGTTTCCAGGAGCCACTCGTGGAACTTGACTTCCACCAACTCCTGGAACTGTCGCTTTTGCTCCCTGGAGGACAAACATGAGATGTGAATGAGGGATGAGGGAGAGATTAGTGTTAAAATGCAGTAACATAAAAATCAATCTCTGTTGTTCTCTGTGCTGTCGAGTGTAAAACCCCTGAAGCAAGTTTTCTGACACTAATGACTCAGTGAACACAATAATATCTCAGCAGAGTGGATAACTCACTCTCTTATTGATTTTTGGGGGATGGCTGTTCTGTTGTAACTTTCCACTGGTTCAAGGAGACATAGTCTGCTCATATCCAGGTTAATCATTTAATTAGTGTTATTACTTGAAAAGGTTTACATGCTCAGAAAAGATATCACTTTCCTCAGACTGTCTATTCTCTTCTTTTCTGTCTATTCTCTTCTTTTCTGCCTTTGGTTTTAGACCCTTTACCTTTACCACCCTTTAACAGCACACATGCTTCTGCCACAGCTAATAACATTTCTCGCCATGTTGGAGAAAGTGAAATAAATCTTTAATCTGCACGTTTAAATGGCCTCATCCTTGGGTCCGTGGATCAGGTTCAGTAGTATTTGTGTTATCCTGCTAACGCCAATGAAAATAGCATGTATAAGCTGGATAATGGAACTTATTTTGATACATATTTAAATGAGTGTTTTATTCTACTTTATCATGTTGTCACTCACTTGTTCAGCCGAGACGCCATCACAGTCTTCTGCCAGTTCTGTATTCTCTTCTGCTTTTCATCGAGAGCTGCCTGATACGGAGCAGGCAAACCGCTGGGCACCTCACACGTGTCGCCCTCCATCTGGAAAGGCACAACCAGCGCGTGGAACTCTGCTGGGGGCAGCAGCCGGTAACAGCCGGGGTCCGAGTTGGACGACGTGTTGAGCAAGGGGTTGACGAGGCCCTCGGTCCCCAGAAGCAGGGGTTGATCCCAGACGTTGGGGACCACAGCCAGTCCCACACTGGCCATGTGATCCTCCAGGGACGGGTAGAATGTGTGGAAGGGTCCCAGGGTAATGTCTGTGTTTCCAGGCAGGAGCAAAGGCCGGTTGGGCGTCAAGGCGTAGATAGTGCAACGTGAGGAGGCTCCGACAGCGACCCTGCCCGCCACGCACACCACCCGCACGTTGTGGCAGCTGTGAATGTGGACGCTGGTCTCAACGGGACCCAGAACCACTAAGCTGTCGCGGCATTTGTCCAGACTGACTGATCTGAAAGTCAAAAATGATGATAGATGAACCATGTCCCCCCCAAAAAAGTCCAAGACACATCAGGTATCATCAGAAGCTATTTTTACCTGAGAGGTGAGAGAAGGTAGATGAAGGCGTCGGAGCATCTGTGGATTTTAATGTTGGCACCAGTCAGCTTGTCGGAGGTTTTGGCGAGGGTCTGTTTGAAGACCTGGGACATCAGCACCATCTTACTGCCAGGCGGAGCCGTGTGGGTGTTCCTGGCTATTTTGGCTCTCTTCATAGCTCCCTCCACTAGAACGAACAAACAGAGACTGTCAAAGAAATGTATTGAAAAGATGATTCGTACAAAACTGTACTTCTGATTTTGAAGAATTTCGTCTTGGACAAGTTGTCTCTCTAACTGCAGGAAAAAACTGCTGAGGACAGGATACCTTGTTGAGCCCAGGCCAGTTTCTTGCCAGAGCGCAGGCAGGCAGTAATCCCAAACGGGTTGAGAGTGAGGCTGTGCTGGAGGCAGGAGAGCAACGTGTGCAGGGAGAAGGATCGACTGAGTGTGGAGTAGCCAGCTTGTGTCTGGACAGGACCTTTGGTCAGCAGCCTGTGGACGGGCTGAACAGCTCTGCCGCAGGAAACCGAACCCTCCAGCAGCAGACCCAGACTCCGCACGGCCTCCAGGGAGATCTGGCAAAGGGTCATTTAAAAGAACTTAATAAAATATTTCAACAGTTTGTTTCTGACACTTTTTTAAGTTAGGTGCACGTCCCAGCTGCTAACATGAAGAAATGGATCAATGGAGGGTGTGTGCACATACCTGACAGTCTCTCAGTGCCTGTCCAGATTGTGACAGTTGTCCTGGTTCAACCAGAAGCTCCAGAATCTCACCAAGGTGACTTTGCACAAACGACAGGTGAGCCTGATCGTCCCAGTTCTGCCAAACCGGAAAAGAAACAGACAAAAAAACAGCACCATGAGTGGAAGATCTGACAGGACAGAGAGAGGACGAAGACATTTGAGCTTTAGACTTGATATTCTTCACACTTTGCAGGGACCTTGTTCTGGGAGCTCGTCTTGGCCTCTCGGTCTGAGGGAGAGGGGGAGCGGGTGCGGTGACTGGGCCACTCTTCACCGATCAGGGAGGTGCGCAGAGATACACGGTTCAGCTGCTGGATGTAGAGGAAGAGGAGGAACTGCAGCGTGTCCACAGACAACTGCAGTAAAAAAGGAATTTAAAAAGAAAAACAAGCAGGGGTTGAATATCAATATGTCGCTCCTGCTCAACATTTGAGACCATGGCTGCAGCATCAGCCCCTGCCTGAGGTGTAAGACACACCCTCATGAAAGACACGACACAAACAGGTTAACTGGGGCGATGAGATAGGATCAGATTCTTTGGTAAATTGATACATTTGCACATGACTTCAGCCGCTCTCCACCCCCCCGTCATCCTTTCACCTTGTTCCTTTGTTGGTCCAGCTCACTTTTGGAGGAGCACAGAGAAAGACACTCCGCCCGCTCCAGCCTCTCCTCCGCTGTGTGGCCTGTGAGAAGGTCAAAAGTCTCAAAGTAGAGCCACGCCAGGTCTTCTGGAAGCTGGAGCTTTCCACAGGCGATGTGCCTCCACATGGGCCAGCCCAGAACTGGGAAGCAGCCGTCCCTCGTTCGCACGTAGGTCGCCATCTTGCGCAGATAGTGCAGGCTGAGTTTGGAGGAGGGAGCCACCTGCAAAATACACCAACCCTGTTTATTCTCAAGACATTTACACCAACGGAACAACATCTCATACTTAAAAGAAGACATGATGTTTTTCAGTGTTTCTTTCCCATCTGGCCTAAGATTTCCTCGAGATCACTCTACAATCTCTCTCCAAAAATGAGCATGTCTTTGAGTCCTCTGTGTGTGTGGGATTGTCGGTTTAAATTGCATGTATAAAAAATGTAAAATGAGTGTAAAAAGAATTTCCCCTTGTGGGATAAATAAAGGAAGTTTAAGTTTAAGAAAGAGGGACGTTTGGAATAAAGTACTGGGCCGCTACCTCTGTGACCCAAGCCGGATAAGTGGAAGACATTGGATGGATTGAATATGAGCGGAATATATCTCCTTTACAGATGGTAGTTGGTATAAGTTGGTAAGAGTGTATTCACCTGCAGGGCGCCCAGTAAGAAGGGCTCCATGCGCGGCCATATGCTCACAATGTCTGCCTCCATGTCTGCAGAGAAAGGAACCAAAAACAGATTTAAGTTTAAACCTTCGTTGCACCTTGTTAAGCCCGATGAGGCAAATTGTGATTTGTGAATAATATGAACTATACAAATAAAATCTGATTCATTGATTGAAGAACTTCCTTAAAGAAGAGAGAGATTTAAGAACAGTCGGGTCGCTGGAAGTCAAACAATCATTAACACTAATTAACACTGAAGTAACAGGCAGACTACAACGTGACACCTCGCTATCACACTTCATTCAAATAGGATTTGAAAGCCCATGTGAATAATGTTATTAAATCTCGTTCCTTTCATCTATGAAATTTAAAATAGACAAAGACCTGAAGACACTAGTGAATATGAATTAAATGCTTGAGTGATGAAACATTGAATTATTGCACAAAGAATCGCAGCACTTGCAGAGATGAGCTTTGGCAGAATTTAAGTTTTGAGTTTAAAACATCATTTACAAGAAAAGCTTTTAATACCACGGCTGGTTTGAATTGAGGAGTTGTTGTTCAGACGAGTGCTATAAAAATAAAGACTGGTTGTTTGACTGTTCTTCCACATGAACTGTCTGAAGACGAGCTCAGCTGTGACGAGTCTAGTTCCACACCACAGACGCGGAGTCGCTCCCATGACAACAGGCTGCACTTGTCATCACCTGCTGACCTGACCTCACGTCAGAAACATGCTAACCGAGCTAACGCAGCACAGACACCGGTCCAACAATCACAGACCTGCGTCGTGTCGGTGCAACAAGAGGTCAGTTTTCTGTCTGTCGCAGTTTAACCCCTGCAGCCTGAGCCTAGCTGTTAGCTGCTGTTAGCTGTTGTTAGCTGCTGATGCTAACAGAGGCTGCCCCTCTCCCTTACTTTCAGCCTCGGTCCTGGTCCCGGCAGCGGGCAGCTCCGTGTCTGTGGCCGGTGAGGGAGCGGGTCCGGTGGAACATAAGTGAGGGTGGATGCGGTTTGTTGCGGTCTGTTGCGGTCAAACTTGGACCGCACGTTCACATCTGCTTCGCTTCCTATTTACCGCCTCTGCTCCCGCATCTGTTGCGCGCAGCTCGCGGGGACGCGCCTATGCTGCATTCAACAAAGTAGTTTAAGCGGAAAGAGAAGAATTTATTATAATATTACACTTTATTTATTTGTATTAATCCGAACTGATTATCAGACTGGGTGAGCAACACTATTTTATTTTACTCTGACTGTTTTTATTTATTATATTTTATTTGACTGCTTTTTAATTTCATTTTATTTTGCTGTGATTCCTTATTTTACTGTTTGTTTACGCTACGATCATCCGGGCTACGCATTTTTTTAAACTTTATTTTCAAAATGCAAAATAAATATTGAATAAAATTTTTTTTTTCTTCTTCCGTAATCCGTAAAAAAATCGTTGAAACTGTCTCTTTAAAAGTGGGCGGGCCTCGCGCAGGGAGGCGGGTCTGCTACCCTCTGGTGGGCGGGGTATCAGTGACAGCAGGAAGAAGGCTGGTGTGGCCGCGGAATCGAACCTCAAGGAGCCGCTGACTCTCTGCTTCCTTTAGAAAGACGTGGATCTGATGGCGACCAGAGGGATGAACCTGTGGAACGTGTGCGTGCTGCTGCTCTATGTGACCACGGCGGTGCTCGCGGGGTAAGAGCTCGGGGCTCGAACACGGTACAGCTGGTACACATGTTCCACTGTGATTGGTCCAAACCGGGGCTACACGTGAGGACCGGACGGAAGCAGACCCTCACACCGAAGCTAACTCAGCTAACAACAAGCTAATACCTGCTATTATTAGCTGTTTTATTTGCTAAACGTTCAGTGCATGTGAATGGTGACTTGTTAGCTAAGCGTGCTAGGAGCTAGCCTCCATCGCTAACCGGTAGTAGCTAGCTCTGCTCTTCTCTTCCCCCGGAACTTGCTTGAGAATCATCACATTTTTAGCTGTATTTAAACGTCACAGCCATCCTCTGATAACCGTCTGTTATTTCAGTGATCCCCAACAAACACTAACTACTAATAGTGAATTCGGCTGACTCCATTTACCAAAATGTAAACAAATCCCTGCTAAACGGGGCTCGAACCCGACGGTGCTGCCTGTGTTGCCTCTGTCTGATCCCTGTCATCTCCCTCCTCCGTGTAGGCGAGATTTCTACCAGATCCTGGGGGTGAGTAAGAGTGCGACGGTCCGGGACATTAAGAAGGCCTACAGAAAGCTGGCCCTGCAGTTACACCCGGACCGGAACCAGGACGACCCCAAAGCCCAGGACAAGTTCGCGGACCTGGGGGCTGCGTATGAGGTGAGCCCGCTGGTTCTCATGTGGCCGATGACGGGGTTGGTTTGTGAAACCAGATGTTTTCACTGAAACTGAGACACTCGAGTCTTTGGTACCGGCTTCTTGGTTGTTGTTGGAAACGGTTCGGGCCACTGTGATTGGTCGACTAGACCGTGTGGCTGCTTCTGATTGGCTGTCATGTATGCACAGCTGGCGTTAGGTAAAGCCTGACGTGGATCTGTGGGAGTGGATTCAGCTCAGCTGTTTAAAGTGACCTTTAGCTTTTCACCAGCAAAATGTAAACTTTATAACACACTTCAATAAGTTGGCAGCTGTTATAATAATATTATCTGTCTGTATAATGTACTACGATACAGTATTATTGTACTGTATTATATTAATATTGTACTGTTGTGTTCAACCCCTCAAAACAGTACAAACACAATATATTTAATGTTCTCTGTAAATGTAGAATCCTTCTGAGCTTGAATTTATTGAGATTCTGTTCTTATTTACGTTTTACTGAGTCCCAACTTTGTCGTTTTTATTCAAATCTTCTGGGTCTAAGATTGTTTTTGTGATTTATATGAAGTAGCTGCTGTCTTAGCTCTCTAAGCAATTAAAGTTCTGTAAGTGCTGCTGTATGAATACATAATGAATGGAGTTGTAGTAAAACACAGTTGTACGAGTGGAAATTTAATTTTACTTTTAATTTCATTCGTTTATTAAAGTTGAATTAAAGACGTTGACTTGGTTCTAGATTCTTAAAGAAGTTTAACTTTTTATCTCAAACTTCTTCAGTTCCACGTTTCCCTCCAGTTTCAATGTTCAATTTTATAATCATAGAAAACAGAGATATTGTAATAACCTTTTCCAATTGGTCTTAATATAAAACTTACAGCAGGGACGGGGTGAATGTTTTCAGTGCCCTGCGTCTGAACAGTAGAGAATCCCCCATCATTCCAGCTTCCAGAGTCAAGGATAGAGAAAGAGGAGATGGAGGGAAAGACAGGCGTTCAAATGTTTGAGTCCAGCAATGGACGCTGGCTGAGGTTAATGAAGGAGGTTCACATGCAAAACCTGAGGTTGATATTCAGGTCGCCAGGCAACAGGTAACAGAAGCAGCATGAGTGTTTCTGCAGAAGATATAATTGTTTGCACGACTGTATTTCACTGGAATATACAAATGTTATGGTGCCACAAGCTGCTTCTATAACTTGAGTTCAAATGTAGAACCATGTTCAATGACTGGTTGTGTTTGTAGGTGCTCTCCGATGAGGAGAAGAGGAAACAGTACGACGCGTATGGAGAAGACGGACTGAAAGAAGGTCACCACAGTTCACACAACGATATCTTCTCCAGGTTGGTTTCATGGACACAGTGTTTTCCACAGCTCTGAAAGGCGACAGGGTCGATTACTGTACGCAGCTAAATGTCGAAATTTTGATAAACCCACAGACCGCTGGAGAAAACTGTCTCGGCCAACTCTTGATGGAAAGCTGTTAAACAATATTAAAATATTTGGAGATGGAAACGTGTTTGCTGCTGGAAGCAGAGTGTCTTTATTGAATGTTGTTAATGAAACCACAGATTAAAATATCTTATTACTCACGTCTGAATTTAAAGAAGAGTCTCAACATGTTGCTCCTCCCTCTGTAGCTTTTTTGGTGACTTCGGTTTCATGTTCGGAGGAAACCGCCAGCAGCAGGACAGAAACATCCCCAGAGGAAATGACATCATACTCGACCTGGAGGTCACGCTTGAAGAGGTGTACTCTGGGAATTTTGTGGAGGTAAGAAGAAAATCCTGCTCATTAAACGAAAAATGTCCAGGTGTTGTTTGTTTAACAGAAACTGAAATTAATTACAATTGAGTCTGTTTAAAATTAATGACTTTTTCAAATCTGACCCTCTTGTCTCGCAGGTTGTACGTAACAAACCTGTAGCTAAAGAAGCTCCTGGCAAGAGGAAGTGTAACTGCAGACAGGAGATGAGGACGACGCAGCTCGGACCCGGACGCTTCCAGATGACCCAGGAGATGGTGTGTGACGAGTGTCCCAATGTAAAGTAAGTCTGGGAAAACACAACTTTGAATTTAGATTACAAGCACAGACTGTAGAAATGGACGTAGACTGCAGAAAATGAAGCTAACGCTGAAGTGTCTGATACCTTTATTTTCTCAAGTGACCAACAGGGGGCGACTCTGCTGGTTGTTCCTATAGAAGTCTATAGAAAATGAATCTCACTTTATGACATCAGCAAACATTGTCCTCAGGAGTTTATGTCTCAGTCTCTAGTTTCAAATCTTCCTCAATACAACTGATGTTTATTGAGTAAGTTATGATCATTTAGAGTCAAATGAACCATAAAGACTGAGTGAATATTACAGTGGAATCAAGAAACACGTTATATCATAACACGAGTTTTATTTTCTTTGTTTTCCACAGGCTGGTAAATGAAGAGAGAACCCTGGAGGTAGAAATTGAACAGGGAGTGAGGGATGAAATGGAATATCCTTTCATCGGAGAAGGTAAACTTACAAACATTTATATTAAAATCTATGTATTTGTTGTTTTTTTGTTCATATTATCTGGTCTTAACTTCTCACGTGTGATAACAGGGGAACCTCACATTGACGGGGAACCTGGAGATCTACGATTCCGCATCAAAGTGTTGAAGTATGAACATGTTTTTTTTTACTGTCTATTATGTTAAAACAAAATACTGAGATACTAACGTGACGTGTGTGTGTGTGTGACTCTTCTCTTTAGACATCCTGTGTTTGAACGCAGAGGAGACGACCTGTACACTAACGTCACCATCTCCCTGGTGGAGGCTCTGGTCGGCTTTGAGATGGACATTGCACATTTGGACGGACACAAGGTTCTGCACAGAACTAAAGTTCATAAAAACAATATTTAAAGTTTCATATAATTAAAACAAAGAGGAGCGTGTGATTGAATGTTCTTGTTCCTCTTTGATCTACAGGTCCACATAGTGAGAGACAAAATCACGAAACCCGGCGCTCGGATGTGGAAGAAAGGAGAAGGTCTTCCAAACTTTGACAACATCAACATCCGAGGTTCCCTCATCATCACCTTCGATGTGGAGTTTCCTCAGACGCAGCTCGACGAGCAGCAGAAAGACGGTGAGAGTGAAGGAGACGTGGGTCTTCACCAGGCAGAAGCTACGTCACAGTATTCTAAATGTTCAATAAGAGAAGAGAACTTAACAATAATATTTTTATCACTATATTGTTCATTATCTGTTTATACAGCAGCTTCCAATTATGATTGTCCACAGGAAGTTATTAACAAACATGAGTATATATTATAAATAGTTATTGTTACTGTTGTAATATAATATAATATAATATAAAATGCTTGTGAAGTGTCAACACGGGATTTACTAACTTGTTGTTATTATGATTTACACTGAATTATTTAATAGTTTAGTTTTTTTTACAGTGTTGTAACAAAACAACACAAAATCTTAAAAAACGAAAGTATAATAAATAGTTATCCATTAAAATCCAGTTACATTTTATACGTTACACGATGTCTGATGTATATTTCTGTATTAATGTTAATGTCGTCGTGTTGTTGCAGGTATACGCAGTCTTCTGAAGCAGGGCTCTGTGCAGAAGGTTTACAATGGACTACAAGGATACTAACGACACACACAGCCTGGACTGCCACACACACACACAGACACACACACACACACACACACACACACACACACAAACACACACATCGTCAATCTGGCCAGGGTGTATTTATTATTTTCAGATTGTTCTCAGGATGGATTGAACCCAATTAAGTTTTTATTTTTTAATCTTCAACATCTCATCATCGTTGGCATAATTACAGACGCTTGGTTTGTGTGTGTAAACGGGAAATGATGCCACGTCTCTCTTGTAATAAGGCCTTTTTTTGTTTATTTGAAAAATCCAATTATCCTGTTTGTATCCGAGTGACGCGTCGAGGTCAAACAAACGCCGTCACCCGTGGAGACGACAGTCAGACACTCACTCATCTTCCCTGACAACTGCTGCTGCAGGAACTCGACACCTGAAGAAGAATCGACTTTCCAAACCTTGACTTGATCCTTGTTTTTGTTATGAATTCATTTCATGGATGTAAAAGCTGTTGAGTGATAGGATCGTTTTTTTGCTCTGGTCAGAGTCCTGTTCAAAACTACTCTGTAAATAGAGAAGAACAAATCTCATCTGTTGTGTTTAAGGTTCCTAATTTAAGTCGCCTCTTACTGAAACGTTTGCATTTGACCCCCCCTCCCCCTCCCCCAGGTTCACTGCAACAAGAGTTGACCTCTTACATTAAACAGTGACGTTGAATTATTCCAGAGGAGCGCTTGTTTTCCTCTCCTCCACTGTACGGCCTGAACGCCTCTCACTCAAAGGGACTTCAGGCGACGGAGCGTCAGCACCTCGCTGGCTCGTGTGATTTCTAACCCGGTTTTAGGATTTCCCTCCTCTCTGTTTTTACCATCGACTGCATCGCTGCCTCGCGGTTTTACGAGTGCGTCACAGACTTTAATGTGAATTATTTGGCCGTTTTTACTGGGTGTTTTAGGGGATGATGTACTTTTGACTGACTAAATAAAAAAAAAAAGGATTTCTACAAGTTCTGATGACATGTCATACTATGAATCCACCAGCGAATGGCACCAGAGTCCTGATGATGGTGATTTATCAGGAAACCCTGTGTGTTTGGAGGCTGCAGTAACATGTTTCCTGTCGGGCTGCACCACTGTGGATCTGATCAGCATGTTGGTTAGCGTGTTGGTTAACGTGTAGCCTGACATATCCAGCACAGCAGAAAAACAAACACAAAAAAAAATCCCTACTGCAGAAGAGGAATGTGCGTCTGTACAGAAAGTGTTTCTTACACAGAGTAATACAAGCTGCTGTTCACGACACTAATGACTCCACATGTTGTGGTCACACGCTTACACAGATTCGACAAAGGTTCTGGATTTGTAGAAATGAATTAAATTGTAATTTGATTTATTAATAGAATTAAGTTTCATTATTTAAGTGTCAATGTCAGACACATTTAAAACAAGGTGGTTGACCGAAGTGAAAGGTGAAAACAATAACACAGCAATAAGTTATATATCAAAATACTAATATAATATATCAATAAAAAAGCTGTGTGTGTGTGAGTGAGATGATATATCTCAGTAGAAAAAGCTCATGTGCTTGTGTGTGTGTGTGCGTGTGTGAATTCCTGTGTGTGGATAATGAACTCCCACAGAGATAGCAGGGCTGTGGTGAAGGGAGTTTCCTCCCCGGCCCACCACACGTCCCTCAGTCGTCCTCAGACTGACGAGGCCGCGGAGATGAGAAGAGAAGCTTTGTGATAAAACCTCTGACTGTGTCACAGGCGAGTTAACGGGGCCGCTGAGACTCGGACTGTTAAAGGCCACCGCAACACACACACAGCCAACTGCACTGAGCTGCATCTCTGAGACGTCCTCAGAGGAATGACCCGCCCCAGAAGTCTGAGACCACTTTCTCACTCATGGACGGATAACGAGGACACATGAGCACAGACAAGTTAAAGACAGTATATAAAGACCCCCCCCCCCCCCCTCCTCTGACATGAGACCAGACACACAGACTGTCTCTTTGTGGTCATTTTGTGTCTCTGCAGTTGTTTTGTGTTGTTTCTGTTGTAAGTTTTTGTGACATGTGCATCGGGTTGTTGTGCTTTTGGGGTCATTTTGTGTCTTCACAGTAATTTTGTGTATTTTTGTTTTATTTTGCATGTCTCCGTTGTTGTTTTTGTTACGTCCATCAAGGAGATCATGTCGTCATTACCTATCTGTCTGCAGGATTAATCCAAGAAATTCTGAATTGATTTCCATGAAACTCTTTTTTCAGGGTGACCCCAGGGAGAACTTTTTACATTCTGTAATAGATTTGTATAAACGGATGGATCCAGTTTTTAAATTTTCTTTAACATGGTGAGATAGGGTGTTGGCCTCGGGGGAGATTTGCAGCCATGTTGTGTCTCTGTGGACATTTAATTGAATTTATTGTCACTGTGAAAACTGGTTTGGGGGCCTCCTGGTCCTGTGTCTTTTTAAAGAATATATTCAAAGACATATAGACAATCATCTCCACTTTAAAGATTCTGCACTTTAAAATAAAGATGTTCTCGTACATAGTTAGTTGAGAGAAGTCAACATGAAGATCTACGGTTCTGATCAGGATCCACACCGTCACGTTTCAGCTTCAGAGAACTGAGCGACTGTGTGAGTTGTCCACAAACGGTCTCTTCTAACCACTTGTCATTACAAATCCAGGGGCACATGAGGGCAGCATTGCCTCTTCAATCACATCCCTCTCTAAATCACTTTTTATTACCCACAACACTCAGCAGAGGTCCATGTTTGTGGGTGTGCATGAGCCTGAACGCCTGCACTTGCCAGTTGTTGATGCAGATAAGCACAGGGATCACACTTGACCCTGAGTGTAATGACTGTAAGTGTAGCTGCAGGGTTAAGAGAGGCACAGGCTGAAGGAGGGCTAATTGAGCAATCTGTGTGTGTGTGTGTGTGTGTGTGTGTGTGTGTTGGCGCCAATGGCTGTTTTGACCTGCTCTGACTCGACAGTGTGCTCGGTTAATGGTGCCTGACCTGCACAGAGCTCGGCTCCAAAACGACACCAGATCGTCACTCGCTGCCGGAACATAAATCTTTTACAGTCGTTTCCCACAAGTGACTCAACTTCTGACATCTCAAAATATTTGAACTCTGGATGTTTAAGTATTAACGCGTCTGTTATGATTTTATGATGATGAATTCGCTATTTGTAATTAGAGAGTTTTTAAGAGGAAATTAAAATAGGAGACGGCACTGAACATTTTCTTTCAACCTTGAAGGTCCAGTCTTTTAGTAGAAATTAAATATAATATTGACAATATTTTCATTGGTGTATAATCACCTGAAACTAAACTCTACACCATGTTTCTACAGTATCCTAGACTGAGGGTCTTTCCATACATGCCTCCTTTACGTTGGCGTGTTGAGCAATAAAGAGAAGTGCAGAGACCGAGTTTCTGAACAATACACGTCAAATAAATACGTCTTAACACAAAGGTATTCAGTTCAGACGTCTCTAAATCCAACATATTAAATATTTAAGTAATATCTCTCATGACAGTCCATTTACAAATGTGTAAAAATGTTTTTCCAATGATTTATCAGGAGGAAAGAATTACTCAGATTAATTATTATTCAGGAACTTAAATGAAATTCAATATTGAGGCTTTCATATTGTTTGAATTAACTGACACAGGAAGGATGATATTTTGTGTTCACAGCTGTTTATCTTGATTTATTTCATGATCTTCCAAACTAAATTCTTACACAGAACTAACAGAAGATCATTTTATTGTTTGGAAAAAGAAAAACGCCCCCGATGAATCATCTGTCCATCACAGTTCTTCTCTCAATGACGAAATCCTCTCCTGTTCTTATATAACTGATGATTCAGTCCAGTTTCCTCACGAGGTTAAACCAAGTGTGTCGAAGACGCTGCAGAGGAATTTTCAGATCTTGAACTGGACACAGAGAAAACACCTCTACAGTAGAATAGAGATCGTCAATCAGGAGACAGGAAACTGGAAATGTCACGAATTCCCCAAAAATCTGGGTTGAATTTCTCACGAGCGGGGGCAAAGATCGACGAGCTGCCTCCTTCCGTTCGAGCCCCTGCAGAGCAGCGGCGAGGATGAATCCCACAGACAACAAATGTGTGCGTAGTTATCAACGTTGTTAAGCACCAACACATGCCCAGGCCAGGAAGGACAGCGGGAAGGGGAGGCGGGTGGGTAGGGGGGTGTGGGGGGGGGGGGGAAGAAAGGACTCTGCCCGAAATAAGAAATGTTGACGGACAAAGCCTACAATTTGTGGGATCTGAGCATAAAGCAAACAAAGGGCAGCTTTTGTAAGGAATAATGCATGTCAGCCGTATCCTTATCCCGCCGTGGCTTTGAACCCTGCTGGGGACGTCCATTGCTCCACTGTGTATGTCGTGTTGCTATATTAAAGCCAGTCACCTCAAAGGGAAAAGCCTCAACTATTCAACAATTGAATGGTGGGGCTTTCATTATGGCCAGTGTGGGCAGGAAAAAGTGGCTTTGGGGGTTTTCAGTTCAGCGACTTAAAGCCCTCCTGTTAGCTGGGACGAGCTGCTGTTTATCCCGATGCCTTTCTGGGGGCTAAACATAGTCAACTGTCATTATGGATCTCTCTCTCTCTCTCTCTCTGTCTCTCTCTCCTCTCTTCTGTCTCCCGCTCGCTCTCCCTGTCCTCCCTCTCGCTAACATTTATTTATTTCTCATCTAATGACCCGTGTTGTGTTGTTGCTTGAAGGCACGGCTCCCACATCCTGAGGAAGAGAAGGGGTGTCTGGAGGGCGAGCGCCGGACAAACGCGGCTGCAGACCACCTATAGGGATGAAAGCCACAATGTCTATGGACAGAGTTTCAACGTAAAGCTGACGAGGCTGCGCTGTATGTTGCCTGGACATGTATGTGCCCTGACTTATTAAACACGGCCACTCGGCGCTCTTTAACCCCAACCCATCTGTGTCAGGGCTCGGACAGCTGACAGAGCAGATTCCCTGCAGTTCCAGCCCCACATGAATGGAGCCATATTAGAAAAACTGTACGCACAGTATATTTGAAAGGATGTAAATATGTATTAGTGGGTGTGGGGGTCAGGAAGGTACATGGCAGAGTGCGGAGGAGCCTGGGGGCGAGGTGAAAGCCGTCTTTGTGTTTAGAGCAGAGCCCTCTGGTGGACCCTCCCCTCGGCGCGGGGTTGCCCAGGCCCTGTGGTGGCGGATCACAGTTAATAACTGTGCAGCGGGCTGTCAGATGCACTTAGGCTGACGCTGGGCAGGCCGGGCCAGGCTGAGCCCGCGTACACAGCCGCCTCAGCCTGGACCACAGCACTCAGCCATGACGGAGAAGAGACAGAGAGACAGAGGAGCTGGAGACGTAGATGTTGGAGATGTGGGGACACTAATGAGACAAAACTAATAGGAAATATTAAAGAAAGACCTTCACTGTCTCTGGATTCTTGTATTGTGTCCCAGACTGAGCTCAGGTGTCTCCCACAAGAAATATCTGACACAGCAGCTCGGCCCAGAATCAAGATTCAAAGATAACGTCACGTCAAGTTAAAATACTTCTCATGAGCCCAAATGTACGATGTGAGTCATCTGAGTTAACGAAAAACAAATCGATATCTTCCAAAGTTAGCGTTTATTTCGTGTTTTGACCCCCCGTCCTGTTGTTTGTCGTGTTTTCAGAAGGACAGATCTGTGATCTGTGATACATTTAACACTGTGAGAGACGTTTTTCATCATTTTCACTGATTTCCTACAGAATCTTTCACGGACTGATATGAGTCTGTGAAATTTGCTGCAGCTTGATTGAATTAATTTAATGTTTAGCCTTGAGGAGGTAAGAGCTCTACTGAGTGACGTCCCTGTTTGGATTAGATTCAGTTATTATAACACAAAGCATAATTTAATCTTTGGGATCTTTCAGTAAAATGTTTTCAGCTTTTAAAGCTCATAACTGAACTGTGTAACCTCCCATGAAGGAGAAAACTTAAAAGTAAGTAGAGCTGCTCTTGATATTTACCTTCACCGAGTTCATCAGCGTTTGCTTAGTTGTAGTTTCGCAGGATTACGCAAAACAACTGCTGATGTGGTTTCCATGAAAGTTTGTTGAGAGTTGGATCACGACCCATGGAACCAAGAACATTTGAAGTGGATCTGTATATGTTGACAGATCCAGCAATTTGTTTTCACTTTCATCAACATGGCGAGATAGGGTTTTAATGTGCGCTCCTATTTTTTAGTGCAAAAATCCCTCATTGTACTTCGATCACTCCGCTGAGGCTCAATAAGAAACCATCGTCTGTGGAAACACGCCGAGCTGAAAATACTTTCGTTCTCCTTAAATATTTTACAGCTTTCGTTGGATTTGTGAAAAATTTCTGCACAAAAAAAAAAAAGGAATGTGGATTTTGTTCCTCGTTATGTAAAAACCTCTGCACGGATATTTTCGAACAACTGCAACCATAAATATTTTAATGCTCAAATAAACACGAGAAAAATATGAAACTGTTGAAAATGAAAGGAACGAGGAGGGAACATGTGGTCGTAGACTTTTAAAGAAACCTCCAGGGAGTCGGATCTGACGCAGAGGGACGTCTCTGATCATCAGCACCAGTCAGACGTTATCTGACCCTCGACCACGTCCACTAACTCTTATCTGGTCCCCCGCTTGTAAAGCTCGTACTCCAAACGAGGACCATCATGGAGGAGCCAACCAACGAAGCCTCGTCTGATCCGGAGTGACGTTTTATTCTCGTGCCAAACAATACTTGTGGACAAACTGCTCTGTCTGCCGGTGAACTCCAAAGTCCAGCTCATCCCTGTTGGCGAGATTAGATAACCTGGTTTTAAAGGCAGGATACTGTTTGCTCAGTGACTCCTCTCAGCACTAATAGCATCTGATCTAATGTGAGATTGCAGGCTGCTTGTTGACAGTGCAGACAGACGCAGTGTCATGGCAATGGCCAAACAACACAGGGAAACAAAGCAGGGCTGAGCTTGAATATCTGTGTTTACTGGATGAATATCAGCGGCTTTGCCTCAAACCGGCAGCAATAAATATTATATGTTGCCTTAATTGCAGTCGTTATATCTCCTCAAATACGAAAGGCTCATAGAGACGGGACTAATGTGAGTTGCTCTTAATCTGTTTGGGTTCATTCATTCATTCATTCATTGCACACTGAGAGGAAACAGTCAATTCTGACATTTAAACTCAATAAAACAACAATATTTTGGTATTTTCTTTAAGTTTGGTTCACTTGTGAATTGTAGAGAAATAGTTTCATGTTTTATGAGTTTAACCAGTAAATTTAATTTAAAATCATGAGTGAAATTTGTATTTTTAATTAAAAACACAATAAAAAGCACTTTTATAATTTATTGTTAAGCATTTGATGAAGCAGCAGCCAGTTAACTTCTCCCACCATGAAGACTTGAGACAGACCTCACACTGTAAACAATATGGACGACATGTAAACTCCTAAAGGTGAAGCCAAAGCATCTCGATCTCCCTCCTCCATGTTAGCAGATGGAACATGGATTAAACTAAAAAAAAAATCAAAGCAGACATTGAATAGAGAGTTTTTGTCATTTCAGTTTCGATGTTTGTTCAACGTTTTAAATAAGTTTGGTTTGAATCAATTATGATATTATATTCTCCCTTCTTCTAACAGGTAAATGCAGCTCGTAGTGTTCAGTGGCTCTTTGGTGTAAAGAGCTGTGGGTGAAAACAAGATTGATGACAGCAGCGAGAGCAAAACCAAAACCCAGACTGGTGAAGTTGTGGTGAGTAAAACCAAAATACTGAGAAGAGCGACGCCTTAAAAAAAAAAATTTCCTCTGAGCTGAGAGGAAATACAGAGTCGGGCGATAATTCTCTGTCAGTTCACCGCTGCTAGCAAAGCTTTTCACATACGAGCGGTTACGTGATCCATTGTTGATCCGATGGAATATTGATTGCAGCCGCTTCGAGTTAAATGACTTTGCGCTGGCGACGTGAATTTGAAACACGACTCAAAGTTTACCTGCTCACTCCAGCGTGAGCGAGGGAGGGAGAGTGGCTCTGCTGCCGGCGTCTGGCGCTCTGTTTAAATCATCACTTCCTGTTCTCAAGCCCCATGTCTGCTTATCCATCATTTCATAAGTGTGTGTGTGTGTGTGTGTGTGTGTGTGTGTGTGTGTGTGTGTGTGTGTGTGTGTGTGTGTGTTTGCTCGGGGTCCTATTGCACCTACACCAGCCTCCCTTGGGTGGTGGCGGCGGCGGTGGGTGAAAACAGGGGCTGCTCCTTCAAGACACCCCTGAAATTATGGCCTAATCAGTTAGCAGGAGCCGACAGACACACAGAGGGAGGGAGGGACGGACACACGGACCACCAGGCCTACAGCCGCCTCATCCCCCTCCCCCTCCTCCTCCCTCAGTCCACACAGCTCTGACCTTGTCCCTGTGAAGACCCCCGCTCCCTCCTCACGCTGAGATAAAACAGGTCCAGCTTCGGTTTGAGAAAAGTGTCGGCTGTTCCCGTCCCTCACTTTTCCTCTTGTCTAGTCTACTTGGCCTTTTCACCTCTCTTACACACACACACACACACATATATATATACAGCCACATGTACACGTACAGTACTGCGAGTGTAGTAGTCGTACAGGGCTGTCACATATAGCTCTGGTCCAGGCTCGACCCCTCCAGCACGTTAGGTCTTAATGGGTTCAGTATTTTTTTACGTAATCCTGCTGACAAATAAACAAACAGACGTGAAAACAGAGTCTCCATCTTGGCGAAGGTAACAGCCAAACAACTGCCGTCCTGTTTTTCTCTTTTAATATTTACTGTTGCTGCAAAGTGATTTTTATTTTATTCGTTGCATGAATCATTTTGCCAGCACCAGCTCCAAGAAAGTATTGAAGTCATACTCAATAATCTCCATGTAATAAAAGGAAAAAATAGCACCGTGAGAAATAAGACAATGCAGTGAAATCACTTTGGCACCTCAACGAGTATCTGGCTTTACCCTGCGGCACACACACACACACACACACACACACACACACACACACACACACACACACACACACACACACACACACACACACACAGACACTTGGATCCGCAGCACTAATGTGATGCTTTGTCAACTAAATCATTGCAACTCTACCCGGTTAATCAACGACACATGGCCGGTTCTGGCAATGTCAGACCTTCACTGACTCCATCCCACCGTTCCCCTCATCTGCCATCTTTCTCATTCCTCTATTCCACACACACACACATACACACACACACACACACACACACACACACACACACAAAACCAGACCACTCGCCATACACACTAATGCTTCTGTTCCCTCCGAGCAGCTCCATCACTCATGTTCACCTCGCTTAGGATTCCCATTTGTTTTCATTTCACACACACACACACGCTCAAGCAGCCAAGTATCTGCATGTGCATGTGTGCACATATTTCTGCAAAGACGCAGATATAAACTCATGCATGCAAACATCTGCTGTCGCCTCCTCCTGAGATTCACCTGAACCAATAAAAACTCTAAGTCTGTCGGCTGCAGGGAAGCAAACTGATGCCGGATCACCACAGACAAAAAAAACAACCACGTGATGGGATTCATTAGTAAAATGGTGGATGAACAGGACTGAGACGGAAGAGAGCAAATTATCATCAACGTTATTCATGCAACACTTTTCTTAAAGGTTCAGTGTGTAGAAAGTAGTGACATCTAGTGGTGAAGCTTCATGTTGCAGCTGAAAACCCTTCACCTCACCCTCTCCTTCCAAACGTCACAGAGAACCTAAAAACTCAAGATGTTTAGTTTGTCCAGGATGATTCTACATTCGATTTCTGCCAGTAGATTCTTTCACCTAAATCTTTAACAACGCTACAAAGTGCTTAGCAACAGCAAGTAAAACCAAAAAATTAAAAACCAGACAAAGCAAACTTATAAGAGATAAAACCGCAAGTGACCAAAACCAAAATAAACCAAATAAAAACTGAAGAAATAAAAGAAAATCTTTTTTAAAAAATCAGGTTTTAAGACGAGAGGTAGGAGACATTTGAGGGTCGGTGAAGGTGCGGAGAGTAATAACGTGTCGCTCCATCTCCCTTTGTGACAGAGTGCGATGCTGGAGGGATGTGAGAGAGAGAGAGAGAGAGAGAGAGAGAGAGAGAGAGAGAGAGAGGAGGAGTGATCTGTGTCTGTGATTATTTGAACAGCGGTTATGAGGCTCTGCTTCCTGAACATGTTGCTTTTAAAACTCTCTGGACTAACGAACTATAACGACTGATGAAGTGGAACGTGCCCTCCTCTTCTTTCTCTCCCTCACTCTTTTGTCTCTCCATCGTGTCCGGCGCTCTGGCCCTCCGTCCCTCCAACGTGTTCCGTATTAGTGGGTCTGTGCGGAGTGTTTGAAGTACGAAAATCACGGAGGTGGGTGGGCAGCCGACCACCGTCCTCAGAGGAGACCTGTGACGCACACAGAACTATCCTCTGACTCCATTAGCATACCTCTGCTGGCACAGACACACTCGGCCTCCGCAGGCCTCTTCTGTGGCTGCTGTTTTATTTGTGTGGAGGCTGCACCACAGAATATCTGGAGGGGTAAAGGCCTGTCCGTTAAAATATATTCTCCTCCTGACTGACAGTCGGACTCAACCACACAAATCCATTACCTCCGCTGGGGACGTCATTGTTTTCATCTGTGTTTGTTTTTCGGTTTCTGATGTTTTTGACTTTTTAATATCAGTAATGGCCCCAAAAATCCCACATTTCTCAAACTTTGATTTTTACCCAACAACTTTAATCCTCATGTTGTAAAAATAATAAAACTCAATAGCATTTTTTTTTTTTTTTTTACATCCTTCATTTTAAGTTTTTCTTTCCAGCCTCAGGTTTGTACAGCAGCTTTTTATTTGGAACGAATTCTTCAGGACGAGTCAACTGAACTTCACCTGTTTACTTTTCTTTCCTCAGCCAAAGAGATTGTGTGTTTTCGTCTGCATGTGTTTGTTAGTTTGTCGATCTTGGAAACGTTTTACTCGCACTATTGGACAAACAGTGGTTGATATGAGGTTGTTGTGATATCCTGACTTTAATCCTCAGAGATCAGGTCAAACTATGGATCCTCATGATTCTTCTCCTTAATGTTTGAATTAAAGTTTAGTGAGATGATGTTTGAGGGTTGTGTGGATCCGGATGAGGTTTTTTTTTAACTTTCTGTAACATTGCGAGGTTGGAGATTTTTCAACATTTTCCTTTTCTCTATTTTCACTTTCCTACGTATTTCACTTTATTTTTCATGAGAAATCCATGTTTTCCTTTGTAAAGTGTCTTAAAAACATTATTTCATGTTTTATTTCTCTCTTCTCTGTTTTACTGATATCGTCTGTTAAAAACACGTTTCAACATGTGACAATATATGTAAAATATTACATCACTGTGTCATAAATACGTCAAATTTGTTATGTAATGAGTTTTCATCGCCCTGAAGAATCTGTGTTTTGCTATCCTCTAATGTTTTGTCTACTCTTTCAGACATTAAATTGAAACAGAGTCAGTTCAGAGTGAACAGGGATGAAATGTTGAGGTTTGTTCAAACCTACGATCAACAGACTCAAAGTGCTTATCAGGTGTGTTGACTTTTCTTCTTGGCATCACTTCATTCTCCTCATTAACCTCCTAAACTCTGCTGCCGCAGCCAACGGGAGCCGTGCGCGTGGACGACGGAGACGTCGACCTGAAGAGATGAGGAGATTCCAGAGCTTTTGGTGATAAGAGCCCACGCCGGCGTGAAGGAGCTGTAAACAAAAACACGGATCTTTCCACAGCAGAATTTATACGTCACGTTCTGCCCAGACTCCACCCCTCGCCAGAAAACGGTCTAAGTTTCAGTTGGCGTCTCTCGGGATTCATCCTCTGACTCATGATCGACCTGGTGTAAAATCAGTTCCTGCTCAAGTTGAGAAAATAAACCAAATATTAAAGGACGTTAAAAATAAATGTGCAGCACAAAAAAAACCAAAAACCCCCTCAAACACTCAATGTCAGTTTGAATCCCTGACGCAGTAAACGCTCTGAGCTCCACAGTAACACGCGTGTCCACATCTCTGCACGCTTGTTCCCCTGCACATTAGAGGATAAAGAGAGCGGTGGTGGTGGTGGTGGTGGTGGTGGCGTGGGGCCGCTCAGGCTTCTGTCCTCTCTGCAGCGAGGATATAACATTTCACCAGTTTAGATTAGTTCACTCAGAGCCCATCAACACATGTGGAAGTGACCCTCAGACGCCTCTCACAGGCCGGTGACCGAGCCCCGTCTACGAGCGTGTGTGTGTGTGTGTGTGTGTGTGTGTGTGTGTGTGTCAGAGGAAGTGCAACGGACCAGCTGATGCAGTGTGTGCTATGTTAACCCGTCCAAGGGCAGCAAAGCAATAACAAACACAAGATCACAGCAGTGAGGTGACCTCTGACCCCGCAGCCTCCACACGGCCCGGCCCGATCTCACACACACACAAACACACACACACACACACACACACACACACGGGTGTCCCTCAATGCATGTTTTCAATCATTGACTCTCTTTGGACCAATCAAAGGGATTTACTCTGGGAGACAAAAGCTTCCTCATTGGTGTCTGACAGTAAATGATTGACATTTACTCTGAATGCAAAGGACTCCACCCACCCAGGGTGGAGGGAGGTGGGGTGTGGGGTGCAAAGTGAAACCATGCACTATATCCCCGCAGCCCTTGTTTACCCACAAGGCCGTTGGCTTGTCCGCGTCCCAGTTGGGAGACGAGATGTTTGGGGAAATCTGTGACGCCGTCGACCGCGGACGACACGTGTCCAGAGAAGCTCCGGGGACCGGCAGGCTTCACGGTAGGATTCCTGTGAATGTGTGTGTCCTTCGTCGTTTGAACGTTTTCTCAGCATCACCTGTGACCTTCATGAAAACATAGACGCTCTCTCTGCTCCCTCTCTCTTTTCACCCCCCCGTCCACCTTCCTACTTGCTCCACTTTCAAACCGTATCAGTTTCCATCTCCTCCAAACATCAGCCTGCTCCTGACGCGGGCTGCAAGAGGCCGGCGGCCTGGTTATTAGTGCAGACGGCTTGACGCGGGGAGTGTTTGCCAAGGTGACGGTGTCAGGAAGGTGAGCAGAAGTGGAACTGAAGGTTGTGGTGTGTCAGTGTAGCCTGAGTGATCTTAGAGCCTTTGTGAGGACCGTCCTGCCTGTTAGTCGACTTAAGAGGAGGAACATCTATTATGCTGTAAACGGTCAGCTGGCAGAGAGAGAGAGAGTCTGTGAACATCGGGGGCCGAGCTGCAGGATGAGCCGTCTCCATTTGTCTTTGAGGAACTCCACGTCTCTTCACACGTTTCACAGGTAGTGGACAGAGAGGCCCCTGCGGCTCGGCTCGGCCCGGCTCAGCGTTTTGGAAGACAATCCCTCTGGCAGGTCAAGTAAACCCTGGCCCCCAAACGCTGAACACACTTTCCAAACCTCATTACACAGACCTCCGCTGGTTTGTTGCTCCCCCCATCACATTCTCCTGGCCTCCCCTCGTACCTCCCTCCTCCTCCTCCCCCCCCCAACTCTCCAATTCTTCTCCAATGAGAATTGAATTTCTCTTTCTTGTTTTTTCCCCCAAAGTGTTTATGTTATCATTTGTAAATCTTACCGGGGCCGGGCCGTGAGCACAAGAGGCGAACTCATACACACTTTAATGAAGTATTTACAGATAATTCCAACTGTCAAATACTTGTGCCCGATGACATAGTGCAGAGTGCTGACGCTCACAACCGCCTCTCTCTGCCTCTCAGCCCGCTGCCCCCTCGTTAAGCAGGCGGATTTGATTTCAGGTAAGAACTTATTGAGGGAGAAGGAGAAAAAAAAAACTGAGGGAGCAGAGGCGGAGGGCCACGGATTTTACCAGGAGGGAAAACAATCGAGTGTGTTGCACATCAGGGTTCAGACGTCGAGGAGCTGAGAGCAGCAGGAGGACGTTGCAGCTGCTGGGACACAGTTTGCTCACAGAATGACACTTATAGAGTTTGTTTTGAAGCCATAAGCCTTTAATTTACATTCCTGAACATTTGTGTCACAAATCCGATTCTAAACTGATTATTGTCTCCTTCTCTGTTCAGTTAATCGATCGGGAAAAGCAGAAAAAAAGGATTAAATGTGACAAAGTGGGACAACGTTCTACCAAACTACCAGTGATCAAGTGTTTTAGATCAGTTATAATCCAATCAGAACAAACGTGGGGTTGCCAGGTTGTGGAAAATTCCTCTAGGTCAGGGTCTATAGTCTCTCAACTTTGTAATAAAGTCATTATAAAAGTTTGAAATCCTCAAAACAAGTTTAAATAAGTTGTGAATTCAAACTTTTTACATGTTTTTAAATTGGTAGGGTTTGTTCCAAATCTCTTTTCCACAATATCCAATTAGTCAGGGATGATTGACAACCTGGCAACCAATAACTGTTCCTACCAGTACTACTCCTACAACAACTTCTACTACAAATACAACAACTACTACTACTACTAATAATAATAATAATAATATTAATGGCTTCTAAATACATTTCGTTGGATAATTTATTAACTCATGATAAAAACTTTAGGTACAAAATGTAAAGAACTTTTAAATTGTGTCTTTTTATAAAATGGTAAATGAAAAAAAAAGTGAAAGCTCAACATTTGACAAAGAAGAGAAATGTATACATTTGATTTGATGAATAACTCAGAGACTTAAATATATATAATCATATATTTAGATGTTTCAATCAATCAGATGCATTTATATAAAATAATATGGATTTCAAATATGACAGCTCTATATTGAAACAAATACCAATTTTATATATATGTATACATGCATTATTCATATTATTATTATAAAATGTATTAGTACATATCTCATCTTAATTGAGGCCTGAGGACGTGTGAGGGGTTTTCTCGGGTGTTTCAGAGCAAGAAGAGAATCGTGGTGAGAAATGGTGAGAAGCAGAAATAATGGATCTGAGCGGTGACCTCTGTATGGAAGCAATTTGGGAAAAGTCCTGAAGGTGCGGCGCTAAAAGTCAAATCAATCCTGCAGGGAAACGAGATACATCCTTTAAAAACAAGCCATTTACTCTTTAGTGGTGGAGACGATCACAGCTGCGCACTTTATATTATATTTATAAGACCAGAGCAAAAGTTTGATCTTCACTGACCAGAATAAAAACAGCTGCTGGAATTTTTTTTTTTTTTTTTTTTAAACATCCACGTTTTTATTTTTCATCCTTTCTTCTCCGCAATCAAGCGAACGACAAACACGACTGGAAAGAGGTGTTCTGCTAAAATATGTATTTATTTTGACTCTGCGTTTTGTTGAATCGTCTGTTTCGTGTCACGCGCCTGTTGTTCGTTTCCCGTTCGTTACTTTCGTTTCCAATTAGAGCTGATTCTGAACATGGCGCTTTAATTTAGCGGAAAAACGCAGGAATTAAAAAACGTTTGTCCCAGTCACGTCGGAATAACCTTTAATAATAATAATAATAATCATAAAAATAATAATCATAATAATGTGGGTAAAATAAACAATTAGCATTTTATATTAAATTTAGCCTACTGCTATTATTTGTATTATTATTATTACTGTTATTATTATTATTATTCAAATTATTGATTGGAGAATCAAACTATTCGGTGTGATTTAATCGATTTTAATCAGGTTAATAATTCTACAATAGGCTTCTATTATAATTCTATATTATATAATATTCTATTATTTATGAGCTCTGTTAAGAGTTTCCAGGTTTTTGTGATTTCTCTCTAATTCGAGTGTTTTGGTCTCAACTCACTTCACGTTACATTTTGGCTTTTCAGGTTATTTCCAGTTCACAAACAAGCAGCAGGAAACTCGTCCACATGAATAAATGATGTTTTCTGTGTGAGAGACGAGCTGAGAAAGACTCAATTCAAATGTGTCTCTCTCTCTTCTTTGCATCGTGTTTTATAAAATCAATCAAAAGATAATTAATATTAAAACATTCATAATTCACCTTTAAAAAAACCTGCACCAACATATTCCACGTGACAATATCACAAAATAGTGTTTTTCTTCATGTGAGCTGCATCTGTTTCTGTCTTTGTATTTTTCCAACATAAAAACTGAAGCGACTGAACTCGGTGTTAAATAAAACTAAAACTAATCCAGTGAGTTTATTAATGAAACTCAACGTGTTTAATGAAAAGAGTTTGTTTCTTGGCCTCGTCTTTGGTTTTCTGTGTGTTCACCACACAGCCGCGCTGTTTGCACACACACACACACACACACACACACACACACACACACACACACACACACACACACCAACATGATTTTGTTCTATCCTGAGAATCTGAGTTATGTGAATTGAACTTTTTGTTTTTATTAAAACGTGAACGCGTTTAGTTCGGTTCTCTTTCACTTCGTGTTCGAAACAAACCAACTCTTGTTATTTATTAGTGTTTCCTGTATTTTGTGCTGATCCAGGCCAGACGCGTGTGATTGTGCTGACTTGTTGAATATGAAATGAGTTTTGTGCCGGAGGTCTGTTCTGTTTAAAATCACAACATCACTCTCTATAAATGACTCTGCTCCCTGGATGTGAGATAAATAAAAGCACGTTTTTCTTTCCCTTCTTTTTTTGGGGGGAAGGTGGGGGTGGAAGGTAGGTGGTGCTCAGAGGAGGTGATCAGGAACACACACACACACACACACAAACACACACACACACACAAACACACACCATCATGTTTTACACACGCTTTGAGGGGACCATCCTCTGAATTGGTTTTCCATCGGGGTTATTTCAGGGATCAATATTTCATCCTCTTCTCTGCGTCTCGGAGACGTTTACGCATGTTTGGTCTCGTTCCAAGATTCCCAGTTCCCCAAGAAATGGAAAATAGACGGAGGGAGCGAGCTGTTTGTGAGTGATGCAGCGGAGAGGATCCGCAGGCAAACGCTTCCCTGTCAGGCTTCAATAATTCACGACGCCCGCTGCAGTCCGCATGACTCCAGCAGGACTCGGCACAGTGCGCACGATGCGTAAAAAGACGTTTCTCTGGATAAACGCAACACTACCTCACAAATAAATACGACTTTAACTCCACTAAACGAGGCTGGAGTTTATTTATTTTTCTCCAGATGTGAGAGAAATATTTAAAATATCTAAACACGAAGGGGAATTTATTTTTATTTATTTATTTTCTTGATATTTTAGTTGTTGGATTGTGCGCAAACCTGCAGATCTGCAGCCAGGACTCTTTTCCGCCATTACAACCAAAGCCATTAAATATTAAATCCAAAATAACCTTTCCTTGACTACACATGGATTTAGCAGAAATACATTAACATTTAAGCACACGCATGATACTCCTCTCATCTTCACAAATTTAAAGGACATGGGAACTTGACTACAAAACGAAATATTTGTGGGAATCCACCAGGAGACGTTTATCAAGTCCGCAAGAGTCCAGTTAATTTACAGATAATTGTTTAAAATGAAGGAAATGAATTTAAAGAAAGTTTGGAGCGTAAACACTTTGAGGCTGAGTGAAGAGAAATAAAATCTTTAAATGGATTTGAGCGAGTCTGTTCTAACACATCCAGCGTCTGTTTAACTCCCTCACACACTCATCACGACCTGAAGAAGACACCACAACAGCCTCCTCTTCATCAGCATCACCATCTTTATTATGTCTGGTGATACTGACGCGTGAGGAGCGAGGAGCAAACTGACTCTCACTGGAGCTTCAGGTGTCAGAGACCAGACTCCGGCGAAGGTGAGTCAAATATGTGTTTGTTCCACAGTGAAGTTTAATTTCAGAGTCAGTGATGAGGCGGAGAATAACGCGTCTCTCTCCAAAGATAAAGCTCCAAACACGTTTCTGTTCCTGCTTCAGCTGAACATTAAAATCTCGGTGAAGGTTAATTAATCTTTGAATTTAATTTTAACAGATGATTTAAAAAAAATCTACCTGCAACAGGTCAAAAAAGACCAAACTCCCAGAAAGTACTAACACCAGGCCTGTGCCGCAGCCTCGATCCTTTTTCCCTGGGAAGCTTTTACGCGCAAAACCGGCGAGGCAGCCATGGATGGAGCCGTGGCACGGTGGCGCCTCATCCAGAGGCCACGGGAGCGAGCAGTAATCCATCCGGTTCCTCTCGTATGAGCACAAGGCTCCGTGAAAACAGACGCACACTTGGACGCATTTTACGCACAACGACAGTGTCGCACATGTTGCAAACCTGTGGCTTCGATTCGTGTTGCTCAATTCCGCTGGGATGCGCATGCTCTTGTTAAAACGTGGATGAACTCAGACTCCTGCCACAGCTGCATCAGTGTGAATCCCAGCCTCTGTAATTCAGAGCAATTACAAGGTTCATTCTAACTATTTCTAGTTTTGTCTGGGCTCCATTTTAAATGTTAAGAACAAGCAGAAACCACCACTTTTAAAACGACAACCAAACCTATAACACCTGATCTATAAAAACGTCACACTTTAAATAAAAACACCAGAAAGTAAGAAAACGAAGAGGGAAAAATAAACAGATTCTCGCACTTGACTTTTTGGAAAGGGACATTTTCAATACAACATGTTCACGCGCGTCCAGAAAACTCTTTCTGCGTTTGAGCCTCGGTGGCTTCCTTATCCCACAGCCACCACATGGTGACATCTGTCTATCAAGGCAGGTTTATTATTAACTGGGATCCCACAACTGCGCGGCTGAGTCGACGCGGGGCATCTCGGGAGAGGAACACACAGAGACTTATTATTAGGCTACTTATTAACATGCATGAGCGCATGGACTTCAACTTGTGCGTATTATCTGTGGGATGGCTCTGACATGTCTGAGGATTAGAGGGAAGCTGCAGCGCTGATAGCGCGGCGATAACTTGTGGAATTATCTATTAACAGAAGAGAAACTCTTCTATGTCAAAGTCTCCTGAAGACGAGGAGAAGATTCCCTGAGAGATCATTCAGACTTTTATCACGCAGCTGTCTGTGCTGCAGGGGGAACAGCGTCGCTTCTAAGCATCCGCAGCAACGAAGTGATCCACGTTTCGTGCGTAAAATGGTTAATTTGGGTGTAGAAATTAGAAATCAAGTTTTCTTGGACACTTTAATATCATTCTATTTGTCCTATAAGTGAGATCCGTCCCACCAAACGCTTTCAGATGAGTTTACTGACGCCCCCTATCCTTCTTCTCCTCCCTCCCTCCCTCTCTCTCTTTGTCTCTCCTCCCTTCTCTCCTCCCTCTATCAGTCAGTGCGCCCGTTGGCACAGCAGAGATTGAAAGTGACACACTCACACTGGTGATTAGAAGCTGCTCCTCTGCACCGATCACGTCCCGCTGGTACTGTGACTCGGACGCCGGTGTCTTGAGGTCTGTGTTTGTTTTTTGGTCGCTTCTCTTTCGGCTGCGTCGCGTTACTTTTGCGCCTTCTCTCTCTCTCGGCGATGAGTTCAGAGGAGCGAGGACTTCAGAGCAGCGAGCGGCGGACGGATGCGTGAAGAGAAGACGAGAGAGAGAAAGTCCAGATTGAGTTAAATTATCAAGTTTGACTTGTGCGCTCCGGTGCGTCAGAGGACTCCAGGATAAACTGCTGCTGTTGTCAGAGTCTCTCCCCCTCTCTTTCTCTCCCTTTCTCTCTCTTCCTCTGTGCCACCACTTCCCCTCAGACGCGCGCATCCTCCGTCCAGTCTCCGAGCATCTCGGCACATCCTCTCCGCAGCTTTACGCGCAATCGTCCCCACAGACACTCACCGGCACCACCAACTCTAACTTTGCCTCCTCCCGTCTTTGTGGATCTCCGGTGCGACTCC